>NW_020957338.1:16519-23503 GCF_003031625.1 Empidonax traillii | reverse complement strand
GCTTTTCCCAGAGGGGTGCTGGGAAGGGCAGGATGAGGAGGTCGGGGTGAGCTGACGTGTGAGCAGTGGTGGGAGGGGGATGGAGGTTTGTGCCTCCCCCAGGGAAGAGCTGCAGCCCCACAAGGCCGAGGTGCAGGAGGAGTGAAATCCCTGCTCTGGGCTCTTCACCACCAACTCCTTCTCCCCACACAGGAGGAGCTCTCCAATGTCAACCTCTCCAAGTTCCGCAAGATCCAGCACGAGCTGGAGGAAGCCGAGGAACGGGCTGACATTGCAGAGTCCCAGGTCAACAAGCTCCGAGTGAAGAGCCGGGAGTTTCATGGGAAGAAGATAGAAGAGGAAGAGTGAGGATGCCATGAGGCAACAAAGTGACCTGAGGGCTGCACAAAATGTGAACCCTCTGCCACTTCCTTCAATCATTAGTCTTTGTAGGCATTTCAATGTGTAGATGATAAAACCAGTAGATTCCTTTCTGTGAACACCGTGAGCAGTGTTTTCATTTGCTCCTTGTTTTAAAGGTTACATCTGTATCACCATTAGTCTTTAGTCACAGTCTTGCCTTATAATACCTCTGTTCACCCACGTCACCATACAGCTTTTAGTCATCTAGTTCCTTATTACTTGTCCCTTCTTTATTTCTTAGGAACTGAGGTATGAATAGAAATTTAACATCACATGAAGAGAAATCAAGGACAAGAATTCTTGACTGTGACTCGAATGAGTTCAGTCTTCCTACTGTTGTATCACAGACAACATCTTATATTCACCCATACAGCACCTCAGCACCTTCCAGCTGTCAGATGAGAGCTGCTCCTCCTACTGGCCTCTGTCCAAGACAGAACTGTGGAGGGCTGATAACCACAAGAGACTGTGTGTTTTTGTGAAGCTGACAGAAGGTGTTCTTTAGTCTCCACTATTTTTTCTTGAATTTGATTTGAAGACCATGCAGAGTATCACATCCCCTTGGACTAAAACTGGAGAAGGTTGGTGACAGTTCTATGATAATTCTTTAATTCCTATAAATCAGATCAGTGTCTATAAAAGCTGAGTTTCTAGCACACTAAAACTCTGCCCTACCTGGGGGAATCTTTCTTTCCTGGTGAGAAATCCCAGCTGTTCAACAGGGTCCTTTTCCCTACTGACAATGTAAAACCAACAGCCTTCATCAGAGTTTTTCTCACTTGCCTATGGCAGGAGAGGTCAGAGCAGACAGTGAGCAGATACAGCTTGCAGTATCCCATTAGAGGAAGGGAAACACAGTTCATTAGTAGCAGTCATTTCCCACCTATACTACTGATTTTCCATTCATTGTGCAGAAGCTGTTAACAAAGAGGCTGGGCTGATACATGGCAGCTCTGGGCCTGAGCAGAGATCCATATAAACTGACAAGAGGACTTGAGAGCAGCAGCAGAAAGCCCTCATGTTCAGTGTCAGTCACTGCCTGTTGGAGCAGAGCTCACAGGGCTGGAGTTCACTGCCACAGCCACAGCTTGGGAATTCCCAGTGAGCACTGGCCCAAGCATATGTAACACCTCACGGAGAGAACTGGTACGGGGAACTGTGGACAGATAGTTTATGTCCTTCCAAAGGGAGTATTCTGTTAAATTCAAATCAGTCTTATATGGGAAACAACCCAGAAGCCTTTGAGACGATAGATGAGCATGTGGGCAGAGAAATCCAGCTGATATAATCGACTGGGATTTCCAAAACCTTTCAGCAAGGTATCCCAACAAAGGCCCTTCCAGAAGGGATGAAGCTATGGGATAAGAAGGAAGCTTCTCACTCAGAATCCTGAAAATACACAGAATGAAAGAGTTATTTATACCCAGGGCCTGTGTTATTCAAGTTATTGATAAAACAAGGAAAAGCAGGGAAAAGGAAGGAACACAATGTTTCCCAATGGCATGACTCTATTCCAGGAACCAAGGGCACCCAGGACAGCACTTGAGGGTAAAAAGCCTATTACCATTTGGGAGACTGGATTTCAGCCTCCACTTCTGTTATGGCCTGCCCCACAAGGCAAAAGTAACTTTCGGTTTTCTGCTAATAAATCCCCTGAGGTGAATTAAAGCATATCAATACTTTATGATCAGTGTTTACATGTATATATATATATACACATACGTATATAGAGAGAGTTTACTTTAGTACAATTTGGTTGCAAAGGAAAACAGGTGTGTAACCATTTTGGTTATTATTTACAGTTATATGGCAATATAAAGGCATAAAGATATCACCCAAGAAAATGGGTATGGGAAAAGAGAGAAAGAGAGAATAAGAGTTAAAAGGTGTAAGGGAAAAGACAGAAAGAAAGAGAAAAAATAAGAGTTTATGTTTACCACCCAGAGGTCTCTGATGAAGTTAGTTATTGTCCCTGGTGACGTGGTCTGTGGGGGAGCCATGGGGGAAAGAAGCCCACATCATAAGAGCCCAATGGGTTTATATACTTCAGATGCCTCCTGGTTCCTCTCCCATGTGTGGGGGTGCTGTTTTTGCAGTTATGCTGGTTTTGCAGAGGCTAGAGGTGCTGGGGTTTGCACAGTCGTTAAAGGGCTTGGATGGGAGGTGTTTGAGGTCCCCCTGCTAAGAGGCCTTCTCTGGGGGACTGATGGGTGTGTGCACACCCATGGCCTGGCTCACAGGGGGTAAATGTACCACACCCACAGACCCTCCCCTGTTCCTCCACAGATCTTCAAATCCATCCAAGAGGAGGCTACCAGTCATAACACAGCTACCAAACGAGGTAGCCCAAGGAGACACAGGTATATACACACAGTTGTTGAATCCCATTGTTTTCATGCAAGAGATGTTTGGTTTGCCCCAGTAACAGCACCACTGGACTTCCCTAGGAAAGCTGGGAGAAACACATGAAAAATTTGGAATTGGAGACCAAAGGAGTAAAGTTAAGCTTAGCTAATGTGTGAGGCCAAGAACTGTGCGGTGTGGTTGACGTGCTGGAGGGAGGAGTTCTTGAGACAGGGACCTTAACAGGCCTGAGAGGAGAGCACATGTGGACCTCATGAAGTTCAACAAGGCCAAATGCAAGGTTCTGCAGGTGTGACAGGGCAATCACAAATACAGGCTGGGCAGAGAATGGAATGACAGCAGCCCTGAGAAGCAGGGCTTGGAGTCACTCTTATGGTCTACCTTTAACCTCACTCAGAAGACACCAGGAATCACAGTATTTGCCCCCCTGAAGTGGATGTGAAAATGGAACTGTGAACTCAATCAAAGCCCCCCTGGATACACACAGAAGCAGGGATAAGGGACATTCTGCCACTCACCTCTGTGCAGTCTGGAAACTTGTAAACTCATCAGCTCCATTTTGTGAGGAATGCAGCTCATTTGGAAAACCCAGCATTTCTAGTTATTATTAGGGAACACATTCAATCTGTGCTATGCTTCACGTTTAAAGATCTAAAGAAACTTCTAAGGGGCAGTGAGTATTCTACTCACTCAGAATACTGACAGTCATCAACCAGCAGCCAAAGTACTGACAGGTACAAGTGTGAAGAAGAGCTGTCCAGCAAAGTCTGCTTGGGAACGCTGAGCCTCAGTGACTGGGGTAAAGCAGCAAACACAAGGACATCAGTCCTTCTGCTGTTGAGCTGCCAGGTCACACTCTGCCTGTTTGCACAGCTTGATGATTACCACAGTCACATGATACTATGATTGCACTTACTGAAAATAGCACAGGGCCAAGGAACCAGTGGAGGAAAAGGCAACCAAGAAATTTCAGAGGGCATTATCAGGATGAAAAATAAAATGTGAGAAAAGGAAATGACAAATTGGAAAAAAACATCCAACAGTTAATCTTACAGTGAAATGCCCTGAAAATACTCCTGGGCCCCTTCAGTGCACTTATGTGACACATTCTGAGGAATGTTTTATCGACATATCCATGTAGTTCCTTAAATTTACACAATAAATCCCAAGGTGTGTTACTTATAACACCTTTGTCAGTGAATTCTGACATCTGTCCCATGTACTAACGCTCTGCTGATGAATCTGAGACAGAGAATGTCCACTGAGCATAGCAGATAATCAGCACCTGAGTAAAACACCATTGAATGAGACACTGAAGATTTGTTATCATACGTGGAGAAGAGGAGCCATTTTCTTCTGACATGCTATTTTTTGAACCAGGCTGCTGTCACCTGCTAAATGCTGATGCAAATTGAGGAAATAATTGCTTTATAAAAGCCCATAAAGAAAAAGTTTTAAATAAGTGCAGCTGGTGTGTTCCCCATATGGATTGCAGAGGACTGTGGATCTCTGATAATCTGAAAAAGAAATATCACACTGTCTCTCCCCAGAACAAAAGCAACAAAAGTATCAGCAAAAGAACCAGTAACAGGATTTGGAAATCTATTACATTGACAGTTTTGTCAGAGAATCTCAATACAGTTGCTCTGTTCTATGAATCCCTCTGGAACTCCAGGAATATGCTGAGGATGCCCTTGATCCCTTTGCCTATGTCATTAATGAAGATAGTCAGTAACAGTGGTCCCAGTGTGGCCCCTGAGAGACACCACTGGTCACTGATGTCCATCAGTACTTTGAGCCATTGACCACGACCCTCTGGATATGACTGTCCAACCAATTTCTAATCCAAGTCCACTCATCAAATCCATCTCTCTGGTGTGGGGAACTGTTTGAAAGGCTTTACAGAAGTCCAGATAAATTACATCTTCCCTTATCCACCGCTGTAGTTAGTCCATCATAGAAAGCTACTAGGTTGGTTAGGCAGGATGTTCCCCTGGTGAAGCTGTGCTGGCTGTCTTGAATCCCCTCCCTGTCCTCCATGTGCCTTAGCAGAGATTCTTGGAGGATCTGTTCCAGGATCTTCCCAGGCACAGAGGTGAGGATGACAGGTTGCCATGGTCCTCCTTTCTACCGTTTTAAAGATATTTCTTTTTTTGCAGTCACCTGGAACTTCACCTGACTATGATGGCTTTGCAAATATCATGGAGAGTGGCTTGGCAACTACATGTCCCAGTTTAAATGAGACAAAGGTCTTTTGCTGAGGATGGATTAGGAGAAAGAGACCCAAACTTCCTTTTCTAAGCAATTATAAATCCAAAATTAAGAGGCTCTGATTGAAGGAAAACAAATTGTGGAAAAGGGAAAAATAACAGCCCTTTATTAAAAGGTATGTGTGTATTAACAGGAACACAAAAAAACCCCAAACAACCAAGTAAAACAACCAAGCAATACCCCTATACCCACCAATAATCCCCTTCCAGAACAAAACCGATAAACCGGCAAAAAAGGGGTAATTAAATAGTTCAATTTTTAGCACCCTTTGGTGCAGTTCCAGCCACAGTCAGCAGGGGGTGCCATCGGGTCACTGGAGATGCAAAATTTGTAATGTCCTATACCATTCACCAGGTGGCGCTGTTGAGTTATCAAAGGTGCAGAACTTGTAGTGTTCTATAGTAGTCACCAGGTGGCACTGTTGGATCACTGGAGGAGTAGAACTTGTAATGTCCAGTACCCGTCACCAGGCGACGCTGTGAGATCCTTGGTTGCCACCAGGTGGTGGGGGAGGAGGAGGGAAGGGGGAGGGAAACAGAAAGTTCTCCCAATGGAAGAAAACTCACGATTTTCAGTTGGTGAGGATTTTGCGGTGAGCCAGGCCTGCAACTAGCAACAGCTACGCAGAGAACAGCAGTAAAACTCTCCTCCGACAGGAAAAGACAAAGAAGAAACCAGGCAGTCTCTCCTCCTTGCTGCAGCCTCCCCTCCGGCTCCAGAGCTGAGCTCCAACCCCCCCAGAGCTGAGCTCCAACCCCCCAAACCGCACCTCTTTCCACACACACACCCTAGCCTTTCCCAATTCCTCCCCCTTCGTTGCTAGGCAACTAATGTCTCAGTCATTTAGTGGAGGAGGCTAATTCTTTTGTTTTAGCTGATGGGTAATCCACAGAGCATACACGCGGTCCCAGAGACTTATGCAGGTTCAGGTTACTCACACAGTCACAAACTTGATCTTCGTGGGAGGGCTTTGCTCCCTGAGTCCCCATCCTGCCATCCATCCCTCTAGGAGGGATGGGGAGAGAGTTTGCCAGTGAAGACTGAGGCAAAATAGTTGTTGAGTACCTCAGCCATCTCCTCATCTGTTATTACCTACTTTTCAGCATTGTTTATTGGGGGGGTAAGGCCTTCTTTGACCTTGTCTAGAGCTCAAATAATGTCCTGTCCCTTGGGTTAATTTCAGACCTTGAGCTACAAACCTCATGGAGAGAACGGTGTGTTCCCATCAGTCTTTATTCAGGTGAGCAGGGAATCTCCTCAGGACAGGGATGCAAGCACTGCTAGAGCACCTCAACACTAAGGCTGCTCTGCTACCTGGTAACGTCACCATCATTGCTTCACTTCTGACCCGTTTCCTTCCCTGTTCTTACTCAAGAGGCCTGTTCTGCTCCTCACCCACCCTGTAGCAGGAGCTGTCCAGTTGTTTTCCTGTCCAATGGAAAGTGTATTCAGTGTTGCCTTCTCAGCCAAGACCCATTGCCCAGCAGCAGCAATCGCTTCTAGAGAAGTCAGCTGAGAACATAAGAGGTGTCTGAGGAACTAGGAGACTTGGGCACTCACTCAGGTGCAGCCCACCTACAAATTAAGGGTCTGTTCTCCATCTACTCCGCTTACCTTTCCAGTTAGATTGATCCCTTGATGCGTGGGGGGGTTTAATGCCCAAGCATCCGGCCCAGCGCGCATCTTGCGTGGGAAAAGAGACACATACACGCAGGTTACATGTCCAGCAAAATGGCTGATTCCTTTATTACACTGGTGCTTTTATAGGGAGGGTATAGAAGGTTCTGGGACATGGGTAGGTTTGGTGGTTTGAACCCTCGAATCTCGAGGATTTCTGATAAGGGGGTTTGAAGATATTGGTTAGGAGGATATGTTTATTCATTCAGGGGGAAGGGATCGCCAGGGGAGGAAGGGAAGGTGTGGTCTTTGGGGGCCCAGGAGAGGGAA
>NW_020957338.1:14786-15894 GCF_003031625.1 Empidonax traillii | reverse complement strand
GGGGAAGGGATCGCCAGGGGAGGAAGGGAAGGTGTGGTCTTTGGGGGCCCAGGAGAGGGAAATCCTGCAGAGGTCTGTAAGGCTGGGGCTGGCCTGACCCCTTGTAGCTGGCCCCCAGGCAGTTCTGGGCAGCTGTTGTTGCTAGAAGCTTGATTCTCTGCAGGCTCTGGCAGTTCCACTTCCCACAATTCCCCCTTTCTTGTTTTTGCAGGGCTGTGAAAACTTGGGAAAAACTTTTAGTCATGGATTTCTTAACACAAAAAATTAGACAGGGATTGAAAACGAGGATAGGGAAAGTGATAATTAGAAACAAAATGATTCCTTTAACAACCTTGTTGACTCAATCAGAGAGGGAAGGAAGGCAAAATCAACTAAAGAGACCTGAGAAATCTTTTGTCTTGGTTTATGGTGATAGAGTGGATGGAAGGCAGTTTAGTGGGTTGAGAGAAACTTTTAGTAGGAAGAGGATAAGGTTGGGAGTTATTACAGCATGTGGTGTTGTTAGTATAGAGTCGGGGATAGGTTAGATTTTAGAGTGAGGCTATTAGTAGTGGGTTTAAATTTAAGGCAAGTGGTAGCTACAAATGAGCCTAAAAAATTTAGCTCTTGAGGATCTATGTGTAGAGTTCCCTAACGTAGGAGAAGTTGGGAGATAGTGTTTGAAGAAGGAAGGAAATTATCTATAAGGGAAGTGTTCTGGATAAACCTGTTCTAGTCAGGTATATCCCTACGAGACAGCTTTTAAAAGGTTTTACTCATGCTGTCAAAGAAAATGCACATTGTGTCTGTGTCAGTGGTTTTGGTCGGAGTGGTCCAGACGTTCTTTGCCGGTTGCTGCAGTCAGTTTGGGACTGAGAAGCTAAGGTAGTTCATGGTGGAACAAAGGAGAGAAGGATCAGGAGAGCTTGGAATTCTCTAGGAAGGGCTTGGTTCTTTCTGGGGGGACCCATCTTGGAATGAATTTCCCCTTGAACTTCCACAGCTTGAGAAATCGCATTTATCCATTGTCTTGGTATTTGCTTGGTGTTTTGAGGTGCTGTGTTTCTTCGTATGACAGTATCTGTAGCTTTACTCGTTGTGGCAGATGCTGTATGTTGCTCTATAGATG
>NW_020957338.1:10543-12042 GCF_003031625.1 Empidonax traillii | reverse complement strand
GGGGAAGGGATCGCCAGGGGAGGAAGGGAAGGTGTGGTCTTTGGGGGCCCAGGAGAGGGAAATCCTGCAGAGGTCTGTAAGGCTGGGGCTGGCCTGACCCCTTGTAGCTGGCCCCCAGGCAGTTCTGGGCAGCTGTTGTTGCTAGAAGCTTGATTCTCTGCAGGCTCTGGCAGTTCCACTTCCCACAATCCCTCTTCGCTGAGATGCTGTCTTATTCAGTCTACAGGAAGCCATGTAAGAATGTCATCACTGGACAGAGAAAATATGACCAACAGGAAAAGCTGTTAATCAAATTCCCTAAAGGAAAAAATAATTCACTTTCATTTTCCCTGCTGTGAGGTCAGGGAAGACCTGCAGAAACTGGTCCATGAGTGGAGAAGCAGCATGAGGAGATAACAAAGGGCCATTTAGATCTCTTCATGGTTATGCTGAGACAAGATCTATCTTAACCAAATAACCCACAAACACCTATATGGAGTAGAAATGGTATGCTAGGTGTGGGGAGAGCACCCTTCATATATAAGTCCACATGACTGTTGCCCATCAAGAAAACAAACAGGCTCCAGCACTCAGCCATGTCTTAGCAGAAGGGCAGGGAAGAACTTTCCTCTAAGGGACTTTGGTGCTGGCACTTCTGTTCAACTGGGCCAGCATTCCTAGGAGTTCTTCATTTACACAGAAATGGCTGCCTAACAAACACTGCTCAAGTGGAGGATGGGCATTCCCAGTCACACTGCCCACAGGGTCAGGTGGCACATCTCACAATGCCTAACAAATAGGAATGCATGTACATAGCTAGTAATGTGAACCTAACTGACTGTGAGTAGCCTCAGGGAGAGGTAATGAGCCAACTTCCATTCAGATTTAGATGGAAGAATGTTGCAAGACACCATTTGTAGGTGGAAAGAAGGTTAGGAGATCTCTAAAGGAGAACTCAGAAAGCTGCAGACAGCAGGTTCCAGAAAGGAAATGGCCTTAAGCTGACACAGGGGAGATTTAGACTAGATATTGGAGAAAAAGAATTCACTGTTAGGGTGGTCAGACATAGGAATAGGCTGCCCAGGGAGCTGGTGGAGTCACCAGCCCCGAAGCATTCCAGAGGCATCTCAATCTGGAGCTGGGTAGTGTGGTTTAGTGGTTTATGAATTACAGTGGTAGTGCTGGGTGTGGACAGTTGGACTGGGTGATCTTGAACGTGTCTTCCAAGCTTGATGGTTCTATGATTCTTTGATTCTTCAATTCTATGATATACATCCATATATATATTTATATAAATTAAACTCTTAGAGAACATCCAAAGGAAGGCGTCAAAGATGGGGAAGGGCCTGGATTTGAAGGCGTGTGAGGACACTGAGGGCACTTGGTGTGTTCAGCTGGAGCAGAGGAGACTGAGGGGAGACCTCCCTGCAGTTCCAACTGCCTGGGCAGGGGCAGAGGAGGGGCAGGACTGAGCTCTGCTCTGGGGGGAGCAGGGACAGCCCCCAGGGAATGGCTGGAGC
>NW_020957338.1:8507-10522 GCF_003031625.1 Empidonax traillii | reverse complement strand
CTGGAAGCAACTGCAAATATCTGAATCTTTGCAGAGGTTTGCTCTGTGGAGGCAGGCTGCTGGAACGGAGCTTGTTGCTGTGTCTGAATTTCCTGGTTGCAGCCATGGTATTTGGTGTCATGTGATAAAGGATTAGGGGAAGTTCCTTCTGCATCACGTGAGAAGGCTGGAGCTTCTGGGACTGAGTTACCCGTCCCCCCTAGGGAGGAGGGGTTTGCCGGGATGTTTGAAGGGGGCGTGAATAATTTCTGTGTCTCCGCCCACTGTCGAGTCCCCTCCCTTTTGTTGTGTAGTTCAGAAAAGTTTTGGCGGACTTTTGTCGGTTCTTTGTTCTCTGTTTCGCCATGTTGGCTGCCCTGTAGTTTCCCCCCTCCGTGTGTATATTTGTTTTCTCCCCTCTGTCCGTGCCGTGGTGTCTGCTGAGGTGCCGGCGGTTCCGCGTTGTCGGGAAAAGGTTGGGGGGGGTGGGAAGTTCGAGCGGCAGCAGCGGCGGCACGGTCCCGCGGCGGCAGGCAGGCGGCAGCTGAGGCGGGGGCGCGGGGACCGCGCGCGGCGCCCGCCGGTCGGCGGCTGGGGCGGCAGCTGCGGCCGCGGGGCCGCGCGGGGCCGGGGCGGCTCGTCTCGCGCGCAGCTGAGGGCGGCGGGCGGGGCGGGGGGGTGCCGGGCGGCAGCGCCGGGGTGGCGGGCAGCGGCGGGGCCGGGGGCGGCGTCTGCCGGCGGCGCGGAGAGGTGCGGGGCACCGGCGGGGCGCGACGGGGGCGGCGGCGCCGCGCGGGGGGAGGGCGGCACTCGGAGCTGCCGTTGGGGGCGGCCGGGCCAGGGCGCAGGTTGGGCGGCGCGGGGCCGGGCTGGCCGCGGGCGCTGCCGGGCCGGGCGGGGGCTGGGCGCGGGGCTCCGGGGCAGCGATGGCGGCGTTCCTCCCTTTTCCGCGTCGGGGGGGGGAGCGGGGGATCTGCATTCCTGGCGTGCCTTCTGCCTTTGTCCGCGTCCGCGGCTGGGGGGGTAGGGGACGCTTTGAAGTTGGAGATGGTCCCGGCTCTGCGGGGCTGGGGGGGGGCTGATCGCAGAGCGGCTTGTGCTCTGGCTGAGCTTCCCGGGCAGCGGGGGTGGGGAGAAGCCTTTCTGCCGGCAGTTCTGTTGTTTGTAGCTTGTTAGGGGAGTTGTTATCAGATTTCAAGGCATTCTCTGCTGCTGGGGGAAGCAGTGTGGGAGCGTTCTGTGGCTCCGATTTTTCCCGCTGAGTTTTTTTCTGCTTGTGTTTAAAGTGCGGGAGGAAAAGTTTGAAACTCCGTTTTGTCTTTTCTGAATTGGAGAGATTGTTTCCCATAATTCTAAGGGGAGAAGGAAGGGGTTAAGGTGGATCGACTCACGGGCAATTCTCGGAGAGACGTCCTCCAGTCGAAACGGTGGCTGGAGCGGGCTTTGCTGTGTGTTGCAGTTGCGTGTCCCGCGGCGGGGGGTGTCTGAGGCTGTGGCTGTTCGTAGGAGTCGCAGGGGTTTCGCCGGGGGTGCATGCAGCTTGCTTCACGCAGTTTCAGCGGCGAGAATAGGGTGAACGAAGTCCACAGAAGACATCCGTGAGTGGGGCCGTTGGAGGTAGAATTGGAGTCCGGACTTCCAATTCTATGAGTAGCTCCGGCGAAACAGAGATTGACCTTAATGTAAGATCAATGAGTTCTGATTCATACGGGGCACCATTTGATGCGTGGGGGGGTTTAATGCCCAAGCATCCGGCCCAGCGCGCATCTTGCGTGGGAAAAGAGACACATACACACAGGTTACATGTCCAGCAAAATGGCTGATTCCTTTATTACACTGGTACTTTTATAGGGAGGGTATAGAAGGTTCTGGGACATGGGTAGGTTTGGTGGTTTGAACCCTCGAATCTCGAGGATTTCTGATAAGGGGGTTTGAAGATATTGGTTAGGAGGATATGTTTATTCATTCAGGGGGAAGGGATCGCCAGGGGAGGAAGGGAAGGTGTGGTCTTTGGGGGCCCAGGAGAGGGAAATCCT
>NW_020957338.1:1754-6627 GCF_003031625.1 Empidonax traillii | reverse complement strand
ATGGCTGGAGCTGTGTCAGGGCAGGCTCAGGGTGGATCTCAGCAAAAGGTTCTTCCCCCACAGGCTGGTTGGGCACTGAACAGGCTCCCCAGGGCAGTGGGCACAGCCCCAAGGCTGCCAGAGCTGCAGGAGGCTTTGGATGATCCTCTGGGGCACAGGGGGTGACTCTTGGGGATGGGCCTGGGCAGGCTTTGTGAGTCCATTCCAACTCAGGATATTCTGTGATCCTGTGATCCTGTATTCCATATATATGCATATACATGCAGCATAACTGACAACATCATTGGAAAGCTGCACTTCTTGCAATGGATATTTTCCATGCAAGAGACATGTTTGTCTCTGTTCATGCTGGAAATGCTTGAGTTCAGTGCTGGGCAAATCTCATCTCTACCTGTTACTGGAGAGAAGTTTACGTATACCTTTATTTTTTTCACTGAAGAAGTGCCATACAAAATCACCCATGAGAGACACCATCCTATTTACCTTCTGAGTAGGAAATAAGGGAGGGAGGAAAGGAGGGAGGGAGGAAGGAAGGAAAGGAGGGAGGGAGGGAAGGAATTGTTGATGCTTTGGTGACACACTACATCCCAGCTCTGTTACAGTTGCTAATCCAGCATCCAGTGCTCTCTGTCAAGTCCACCTTACTACACAGTAGTCTGGAGCTAGATTTTCCATGTCAGGTGATCCACTGCTGGTTCACTGATGTACTGTCCCTACAGGTATGCTCTGCTAATCCCGTCAGCATGTCTGACAGCAACAGCAGCATCCTGCAAATCCCACGGGAACTACTATTTCAATGTCATCTTTGCTTGCTTTCAATAATCTTCCCAATTATTACTTGATTAGTTCCAGTCATCTTTCAAGGATCGTTTTGTTCCACCACACCAAGCACAGCCCACACAGCTGTAACTGCTTTATGCTGATTTCCACTGCATGAACCAGTGGACTGAGGTATCAGTGTAGAGCTCTGAGCATGCAGAGACCAACTTCCATGCTCAGCACAGAAATGCCAGATAGAGCTGCACTGCAACTGCAGTTTCTTCACAGTGTAGACAGCCCATACATTCGTGCTGTGGAGTTGTATCTGCTGCTAGCTTTGACCAAAGAAACATTCTGCCAAAGGACAACCTCCTCCACACCTTCCAGGTACGTGCAGGGTTAGGTGGAACAATGTGTCGTGTGCTACAGCTCTTCTGCACCCTGAGCAGTTCAGCAGCCTTTGCACCTTTCTTTCTGGAACCTTCCATCTGCAGATTTCTAGGTTATCCTCTACAGATCTCCTGGCTTCCTTCCTACCTAAAAAAACATTCTGTGATTCTGTTTTATGGTTCTATGTGTTTTAAGACTGAGTGAACCCTCAGAAAGTTTCCAGACAACACCAACCTGAGTGATTGAGTTGGTAAACAGTGGGATGTTATCCAGAGGGACCTTGACAGGCTTAAAGAGTTGAGATTCCACCCATAGTGTTGTATCCAGCTCTGGGATCCCCGGCAAAAGAAGGATACGGACCAGGTTGAGCAGATGCAGAGCAGAGCCAGGAAAAAGATCTGAGGCCTGGAATGCCTCTCCTGTGAAGAAAGGCTTAGTGAGTTGGGCCTGCTCAGCCTGGAGACGAGAAGGCTCTGAAGAGACCATATAGCAGCTTTCAATATGCAAAGTCAGCCTATAAGATGGGGGAAGACTTTTTCCAAGGCCTGCGGAAATACAAGGGGAGAAGGTTTTGCATTGAAAAGGGGAGAATTCTGGTTAGCTATAGGAGTGACATTTGTTAAGACAAGGCCAGTGAGACACTGGAACAGACTGGCCCCAGATTACAGGAATGCCCCATCACTGGAAGTGTGCAAGCTCAAGCTGCATGGAGCTTTGAGCAACCTCACCCAGTCAGACATTCCCCTGCCCAGCAGCAGTCTTGCACTAGATTGATTATTCTTTTAAGGTCCCTTCCAACCCAAACCATTCAGTGGTGCTGTCCTCTAAGGTCTGTATGTCCAAGGGAGTTTGAGAGACAGTCAGTCCATTGCCCAGAGGGACAGGGCTTCTGCTGTGCCCCTGCACTCACTGTTTTACACAGGTTGTTTCTGGGCTCCTCCTGGGCAGGACAAAGGGTGTTTCCCTCAGCCTCCCCCCACCACTGCCCAGGGAGCCCACAGGGGGCTCTGGTTTTGAACTTCAAGGAAGTGTGTGCTTCTCCTTGGAACAAGCTGTTCATGCCCAGGCCACTGCTTGGTGCTGGATCTCCTTGGATCACAGGCACCATTTTTTCTGACCTTGCCCCTGTGCTCTTCACTGATCTTTATCCTCTGAGCTCTTTTAGCAATGAAAATGCCAATGACGAGAGGAAGAGAGTGTTTAGAACTGACACTGTTTAAAGCAGCTCAAGTGACAGTGCCCTTTTTCCTAGAACCTGACCAGTCACTCTCTGGAACTACTGGCAAATTCCCCCTTTCTCAGAGTACAGCATTGTACAGGACCTGCCTGTAGCTCTCCTGCTACAGTACAGGCAGCATGGTGTTGAGAGCTCTTGTTGCTGGAACTGTGTGAATGTGGAAGAGGGCAAGATCTTTGTGATGGGGTGGGAGTGCTGGACTGAGGATGGATCAGAGTGCAGAGGATCTCAGATTGTGTGCTGAGTGATTGTGGGTAGTTTTCTTTGGCTGCAAGGGTTGGGTATTTCTGGAGTTGTAGGTAGTGAAGGGCTAGCTTGGTTGAGGGCATTGCTTGGTATATGTTGAAAATGGGCACATGAATATTGGCTCATTAAAGGTTTATGCCCTTTAAGGCATGTTAGTACTTCATGTTTGTGTGAGAGGAAATAGGAATTATCACGGTATATTTATTGAGTATACATCTCAAATGTATTTCCTGGTCTAGGTTACTTTTGCCTGTTTGTCTGTCTTAACCCTTAGAGTTTCTTTATTAAAGTTTGAGAAACAGAAATAATTTTTCCTATGATTCATTTCCCTGTTAATAAAAGTGCTAGTCATCAAACATTACACATTTCTTCTGTATCAGCTCTGTAATGAAGCATCAGCTTTTCACAATCCAAAATTACTTGCAAAAAAGCAATAGAATTTTATGTTTTGCATGTATGAGACAGTATGAACAAGTTATTTGAAACTAGAAAGATTTTTCTCTTGTATCACTTATGACTGACACTGATTACATATATCACTTATTACTGAAGGAAATTAAATCATGATTTGTCTTTTGTAGAACTTCTCTTTCTAATCTTGTAAAGGCAACCCTAAATTCACAGGACCATGTGTACAAGATATATTGTATTATTTCGCTTTTACATCTGGAATAGTAATAGTACAGAAATGCCAAAGAATCTCATCTGAATCAAGGATTAAGTTACCTGTAGAGACAGTAGAAGAAGCAATAAATCCTACATCCAAGTTCTTTAAGTGCCTTGACTAGTCCAGACCCCAATATTAATAGCCCTGTCAGACTATTTATAGGAAATGTATCCACAGGAATGGTAAGATGCAAAACATTTCTAAATATATCAGGTCAAATCAAATGACAATTATGCCATTAGTTAAGTTTGCCAGACAATATTTTGCCAAAGATGGTTTGCCAAAATATATTTTGACAGAAGGAAAAGGAAGCATCCAAAGCATTTGCATGCCAGAGTCTATAAAAGACTCTTTGGAGTGCTGTGCCCAGTCTTGACAGAAAATTTTGAGGTAAGTGTATGGCTCGTGTGAACTTCTGGGCAAAACATACCTTTTTATTCCGTTTACCTTCCTCTAAGAGTTGGATATCCATTTCTATCATGGTCTGTCTCTATCACCAGTAATTTTTATTGTAGGTTTGAAGGCAGCAAGTTTTCCTTCAACTTCTATATTACCTCTGGGTATCTCTGCAACACAAAAAGAGTTGTTATGTTTTCAAACAGCAGTGACCAGAATTAATACCAAATTTAACAACTTTTAAGGAACAGGATGAAATCCAAGAGTTTAAAATTTCTGGAAAGGAGAACAGGCACTAGTGGCATTTGTATCTGTGATAATGCAAGATGAATTGTCCATAGCAAGTAAATTTTAGAAAACCGCTCTTTGCTATCAGACAAGGAAGTATTTCAGACACTTTCAGTAGCATTAAAAAAAACCCAAACAAACCCCGAGACATTTAAAATCAAATGTCTGTTATGGAAACATACAAATATGCTAGAGTTTGCAAAGTTGGGAGAATGCTGCTGAATTTCACAGCATGCTGCACACCAAACTGCTCTTTTGGATTTTGTTGCTTAGGTAGGTGCCTAAGGATTAATTTTGGAGAAGTACAGAAGTGCTTTCAGCCAAGACTGGGAAGTTTAAATACAACTTCTTACTTGTTTGTACCTACATCAGTATTTGAAGAGATCAAAGTGCGAGATCTCCTCTCTTCCACATAAAGCTGTTCACTCCCTGATACAATATATCTCCTTTCCTACAAGGACCCTGCCGACGGTGCCTCCTGTCACAGGGCAGCGATGTCGACTCCAGACGCGGACATGGCCGCCTTCGGCGAGGCGGCTCCTTACCTCCGAAAATCGGAGAAGGAGAGAATCGAGGCCCAGAACAAGCCTTTTGATGCCAAGACATCCGTCTTTGTGGTACATGCAAAGGAATCCTATGTGAAAGGGAAAATTGAGAGTAAGGATGCAGGCAAGGTCACTGTCAAGACTGAAGGGGGAGAGGTGAGTAAAATGCAAGATTTACAAACAGCATTTCCTTCCTACTGTGGATTCTTAACTGACATCCATTCATGTCCCTTCCTGCCCTCTGACAGACCCTGACTGTGAAGGAAGATCAAATCTTCTCCATGAACCCTCCCAAGTACGACAAAATCGAGGACATGGCCATGATGACCCACCTCCACGAACCCG
>NW_020957338.1:0-1163 GCF_003031625.1 Empidonax traillii | reverse complement strand
CAACGTGCTGTGTCCCTTCCTGGCAGACCTACTCGGGTCTCTTCTGCGTCACTGTCAACCCCTACAAGTGGCTGCCCGTGTACAACCCGGAGGTGGTGTTGGCCTACCGAGGCAAGAAGCGCCAGGAGGCCCCTCCACACATCTTCTCCATCTCTGACAACGCCTATCAGTTCATGCTGACTGGTGAGTTACTCGGTTTTCTTTAAAATGACTTGGTTGTGAACACTTGCAGAGGTGAAAAGAAACCTTTTACTGCAAAATAGTTCAGTTTAATAGTGCTGTGAGGGTGATGTTCTCTCATCACTGAAACAGTAGTTTCTTTACTGAAATTGGATAGCATTGGATACATTGTCAGATTTTACTTTGCAGAAATTTGGATATACCTTTAAAGTTCTGCTTTTTCTCTGAGATGAAAGAATTGTTCTTTGAATGAACTTAATTGTTCTTTGAAGTCACTAGGGTGGAGTTTCGAAATCACATTGTGTGTAATGGGAAAGAACATTCAACTTTGGAGCCAGTGCTTCCTATGGTGGCTTTACAAAAACTCAGGAAAGAGTCTCAGTCAGACCTGGCAGTGAAACCAGCTCAGAAAATTAATACTTCCTCCCTCCAACTCAGAAACAATTTTTTCCTTTTCATTCATTAAAATAAATGGAAGCAACACCAAAGAAGGGTAGTGACAACTTTTCTAGCATTGCCTAATTCTACAGTATTTTAGGAAAGAGTAGATTAGTCATGAAAATATATAACATCAAGAGATATATTTTAAATTTTTAAAATAAATCTTCTTCCCTCTTCTATCCCCAATTAGTGTATTTAATCCTGCAGTATTCAGAGAATTAGCAGAAATAAGCTAAGGAATAAGATAAGGAATAAGCTGCCTACTGCCAGTGCATCTTCGAAAAGTTATAGGAATAATTTTATCAAGGATATTCATTACATTTTTATAATCTTTTCTCTGTCTTTCCGCAGATCGGGAGAACCAGTCGATCCTGATCACGTACGTACACCCCCTGCTCGGGTCCCTGCGGGGCTGCCCAGGGCCAGGGCCCCTCCTGCCTGACCACACGCTCTCTGCTTCTCTCCTTGCTCTGCCAGCGGAGAATCCGGGGCCGGGAAGACTGTGAACACAAAGCGTGTCATCCAGTACTTTGCAACAATTG
>NW_020957337.1:25301-35816 GCF_003031625.1 Empidonax traillii | reverse complement strand
AACTGCACCAAAGAGTGCTAAAAATTGAACTATTTGATTTTTTTTCTTCTTTTGCCGGTTTTATCGGTTTTGTTCTTGAAGGGAATTGTTGGTGGGTATAGGGGTATTGTTTGGTTGTTTTGCTTGGTTATTTTTCCTTTCCTTTTTTCCCTCGTGTTACGTTAATGCACACATACTTAATAAAGGGCTGTTATTTTTTTCCTTTTTTCCCTTTTCCATAATTTGCTTTCCTTCAATCGGGGCCTCTTAATTTCGAATCTATAATTGCTAGAAAAGAAGGTTTGGGTCTTTTTCTCCTAATCCATCCTCAGCAAAAGACCCTTGTCTCAATTAAACTGAGACACTGTTGAATTGCTGAAAGCCCACTTACAGGACCAAGGCTGGGCAATTAATCCAAAGAAAATACAGTACCCTAATACTACTGTGAAATTTGGGGGGATAGTTTGGCATGGGCAGCTTAGAGAAATACCCAACATAGTACAGCAAACAGTACAGTGATTTCCTGTAGTAACCACAGTGAAAGAACTGCAAACTTTCATGGGACTTTTAGGGTACTGGAGAACTTTCATTCTACCCCTGGAGGTACTACTGTGCTATCTGCAGGAATTCTCTTGGAAGAAAGTTGTTTGAAAATGGACCAAGCAACCACAAGAAGCCTTTGATGCCTGCAAGAATGCTTTGATTGAGCATGCCCAATTGTACACTCCTAGGCAAGGATATTCTTTTGAACTCGAAGTAACAATTCTAGATGATATAGTCTTGTGGGTATTGTGGCAGACAACTGGATTGGACAAAAAAAAATCAGAAAGAACCTATAGGATTTTGGTCCAAAGCATTACAAGGTTCTGCTACACATTATAGCCTGATGGAAAAAAGAAGTTCTAGCTGTAGTTTGGGCATTGCAAGAAACTGAATCACAAGCCAAGATAGTGTGACTTTGCACACACCCATCCCTGTTCATGGGTGGGTAACTGATAATTCTGTCAGGGTTCACATGGGGGTGGCCCGGACAGCCACACGTTGGAAATAGAAACATTATTTACAGCAACGATTTTTAGCAGGAAAACGGCATGTAACCACTCCACATGCCACTGTTGGGAACTGTGTCCTTTAATCATACACCCACTCTGGGGGAACCTTCTGCCCCCAGGGACCTCCCTGCATCTCCTGTGCAGGAGGTGCCCCCTTATGACTAGTTAACAGAAGAGCACAGGAATGATTACTGGTTTACCAATGGGAATGCAACATACATGGCCACAGGACAGAGGCGACAAAGAGCAATTGCATATGCTCCAGTTTGAGGAATCATACTATGGCAAACCAGTGTACAGGTGTCTAGCCAGTGGGCTGAATTGGTCGTAACATCCCTTGCCATACTGGAAGGGCAGGCTGTCTTAGTTTAGCAAGACACAAATGTTTGTTAAGGAGGGCGGGTTAGAAAAGAAGAATCAAACCCCTCCCTCTAAGATATTATAATTTTGAAATTAAGAGGCTTCAGGTGAGAGGTGTGGAAAAGGGAAATAACAGCTCTTTATTAACATATATATATATATATATATATATATAACAAACCCAAATAAACAACTGTGGTACAACCAAAACTTTCAAAACCAACAAATTCCTAATACCCCAGGTGAAGGGCCCCTGTGACAAATCAGGGGGGGCGAGGACTGGCTGTCCTTGGCAGCTCAACAACTGCTCACATCCACGTGAGCGATGGTGGCTCCACGGCCAACAATGAAAAGGTTTTGGTTTTTTTTAATCCCGCTGGTCCTAGGGCTATGGCACAGTCCTCGGGTCAGGAAGCCGCTGCGGGAAGATGCTCTGATAATGCAGCCTCATGGCCTGGGGCAGAATACCTTGCTCCAAGGTGGTTGGGGGGGCTCTCTCCTGCTCACTCCCCAACAGTGGTGCCAGGCAGGGAGACAAACACCTCGGGGAAAATGAGAGGGCAGCTAGAGAAAGCAAAGGTGGATGTCCACTCTGTGGATCGGCAGGGGCTCTCCCATTCATTCCCCAGTGGCAGTGCCAGGCAGGGAGAAAAAAATGTTCTCCTCAGGAAAAAGAGGAGGGATACCTGAAACCAAGGGTGGCTGCCGCTCTGTCAGTTGGTGGACAGCAAGCCCTACAGACAAAGGGGTTCTGAGTTGGGTTGATTCCAATGGGATGAGGTTCAACAAGGCCAAGTCCTGCACTTTGGCCACAACAACCCCCTGCAGCGCTAACGGCTGGGCACAGAGTGGCTGGAGAGCAGACAGGCAGAAAGGAACCTGGGAGTTTGGATTGACAGGAAGCTGAACATGAGTCAGCAGTGTGCCCAGGTGGCCAAGAACGTCAATGGCATCCTGGCCTGCATCAAGAAAAGTGTGGCCAATAGGTCCAGGGAAGTGATTCTTCTCCTGTACTCAGCACTGGTGAGGCCACACCTGGAGTACTGTGCCCAGTTCTGGGCCCCTCAGTTCAGGAAGAACATTGAGGTGCTGGAGCGGATCCAGAGAAGAGTAACGAGGCTGGTGAAGGGACTTGAACACAAGTCCTATGAGGAGGGGCTGAGGGAGTTGGAGTTGTTTAGCCTGGAGAAGAGGAGGCTCAGGGTGATGCCCCAGAAGGTGCAATGAAACTGCTTAGAGACAGTTTTGAGTCTTTAAGCAGTAAAAGGTATTTATTTCAAGCAACGTTGGGGTGCTAGCCAACTCGCGCTGCACAATCTAGCTCCAAAGTTATCAGTGAAAAGTCAGGTAATTTATACAGTTTTGGTGAGTGATTACATCTTTTACATGCATATTCATACAATTGCAACATCTAATCATAATATTCATAATAGGCAAAGTCTGGGCAGAGTCTGGGGTGGAGCCCTCTTTTGGAGTGCTGTTCTGGTGGTCGTTCCTGTTTCTTCAGCCTCAAGGGGTCGTCTTCTTGCTCTTCTTCCTCCCTTGAACTATTCACCTTTCTCTGTTTGGCTGACTTCCCTGGTGTATTTTGCAAGATTTTGGACCCATGCCCCTATTTCGCCCCTTATCTCTTAAGGAACTCTTGGTTCCTGTTCTTATCTGGGTGTGTGGTTCTCTGGGATGCAAGGTACCATCCTTTAAAATTCCTAAGACCTAGCTTCTATCTCTAACTAAGCATTCTAAGTTAACTCTTTAGGCCCTTGCTCAGCTTCAAGGGGCGACCTCATCACTCTCTACAACTACCTGAAAGGAGGTTGTAGCCAGGTGGGGGTTGGTCTCTTTTCCTAGGCATCTATCAGTAAGACAAGAGGACACGGTCTCAAGCTCTGCCAGGGGAGGTTTAGGTTAGACATTAGGAAGAAATTCTTTACAGAGAGGGTAATCAAGCATTGGAATGGGCTGCCCAGGGAGGTGGTGGATTCTCCATCCCTGGAGGTATTTAAGAAGAGACTGGATGTGGCACTTAGTGCCATAGTCTACTAACCACAGTGGTAGTGTAACAGGGTTTGAGGGAGACATGCTTTCCGCTGTAAGGTAGAGGCAAGCCCCGGTGCCAAGAGCACAGAGTATACAGCACGCGGGCAATCCTGTAGCAAAGACACTTTATTCAAGTTTCCCACAGCTTATAAGGCTGCTGGGAGGAAGGGAGGGGCTTGGCCACTCGGCTAGCCAATGAGAGGGGACAGGAGATTAACACCCAATAGGAACCCAGGGATCAGAGAGAGACAGGTGAGACAACCAATGGGGTTAGGACAGGGGCAGGGGGCTGGCTCAGTGAACAGAATCAAGATGGAGCCACCCAGGGAAGCCACGTGGGGACTGAGAGATTTTACACAGCATAAGGAGTTCCCGTACAATAAATTCATGATGCCTGAGTTTGAACTGGTTTTTTTGTGTTGACTTGGGGAAGCTGCATCTGTGGTGGTTTTTCCTCTAAAGATGTTCTTTCCAAAGCTTATAGTCTGAGCTATCTCTCACAGTAGTGGATCAAGGGTTGGGCTTGATGATCTCAGATGTCCTTTCCAACCCAGCTGATTCTATGATTCTATGATTCTATGACCTCTGTTGAGGTACATGCCTAAGCTATGAATACACATATAGCTTGTGGACATTGATCAGCTCATACTCCATGTGCCTGGGACATTACCTACAATCAAACCCCTTTGCCATTACATGTATATAAGACATTTGCACATAATTGCACTATTTTTACATAGCTGCATTTAAGGGCATTATATAGGCCCTGGGCGAGAATAAAGCAAGGGCAATGGGATTTGACTACCTGGCAGGTTGATTACGTTGGCCCCTTGCCCCCATTAAGGGAGTGGCAATATGTATTCACTGCTGTGGATACAATGTCAGCTCTTTGTAAAACCCACCCAATATCCCAACCAATATAGCATGATTAAAGCATTTGAACAACTCCATCAATACAGACTTCCTCATCACATACAGAGTGATCAGGGAACACACTTTAGTGGACATAATGTCCAAGACTGGGCTCAAAGCCTGGGAATACACTGGTGTCTTAGTTTAACAAGATTACAACTTAGAAATTAAGAAGCTTTAGGTGGAAGTGTGGAAAAGGAAAAGAAACAGCTTTTTACTAACAAAATCTGGAAAAAAACAACAAACGATGCAATCAAAAACTTTCAGAAGAAACAAAACAAAGTCCCAATTCCCCAGGTGGGGGAGAGAAACTACATATTAACTACAGTGGAAATGGAATTGTTTGTGCCAGTGGATTGTGTGGTGGGACCACAGCCTGTTAGTCTAGATATGAAAATTCATGTAATAACAACTGACAATGCAGTATGGTTCTGTACTCCAACTTTTCCAATTATGCTACATCCTCTGTTAATATCAGATTCTTGAGTTCTTGTGTTTCAGGTGTCTTTGACAAATACCTGGGCCTTATCCAGGGGGGACAACATTGGAACTCTGTTATTGGTACAACAAACCCCCCATCAAATTGAAGTTCAGTCTGAAAAAGCACCAACTATGCCTCTTCAATCTGTGTGGGCAATCCCCCCATCTCAAACTACCAGGCCTGGAGTAATTTTAGCTGACGGAGCTAGGGCAACAGTGTATTACTGGAAGGGGATGACACTTCTCTTTTCCTTCCTTATCACATGTTGGCTTGTTGTGCTTTGTAGACTTGCACACCATGCACATACTCCAGATAAATTTCTGCAGGATTACTATGTAAATACTTGCCATAGGTTTGAAAAGAGATGTTGGATTTTTTCCGTAGTGTCTCGTTTTACCCCTCCCCCCCCATCTGTTTCTCCTGGGATGGGAGGAGTGTGGAATCACTGGTCATTGCCACATGGGGGTAACACCCTCCAGGATGTGTTGGGGAAACCAAAAAAAAAAATGGGTTTCCCTCCCCTTCCCCACACACTGGGAAAGGGGAGAGAGAGAGGGGGGAGAGAAACAACAACAAAAAATGAAAAGTCCTCCCCAATGAAAAAAAAAACCCTCACTCTGTTCTGCTGGTTGAATCATGTGGCACAGTCTTCCCTCTCCCCTTGATGTGCACAAGGACCACAACCAGGAAAGAAACAAACGGGAACAGGGAAGGGGAAAACTTCCAGAAAACAGCTCCTCTCTGATGAAAAATCCAAGCAGGATCCGCAGCTGGCAAGCAGGTCGAGAACAACAGAACACCACAACCTTATTCCAGCCTCAGCAGCAAGCCCCAAAACTCCTCCCCCCGTTTCCCAGGAGATGAGAGAAAAAAAAAGTAAAGAAGAGCTCCTCACCCCCCCTCACCCCCACCCCCACCCCACCCCCCTCCGTTTCCCAGGAGACGAGATTCTGAGCAATTAACCAGAAGCCAGCTTCTTTTGTGCCCCCTTAAGTGTCCACTTAACAGCTCTGCATGCAGTGGGCAGGGGGAAGGGAAAAATTCCTACTTAGTTTCTAGGAACCAGCAAAACCATGACAGGGAGGTTCCTTGGGAGAGCAGTTGCTGGGTGGCATGGCTGGGGAATCTTTTGTTCGGAGGTTTTTTTTGGTTTTTGTTGGCTGACTGGACAGAGTGGGGAGCCTAGTTTCGGCCGACTCCTTTTCTTTTCCTGAGAGGAAGATTTTTTTCCCCACAGGACACCTCAAGGGGAACGACTGAGAGAGAGACCAACCCATCTCAGAGTGAGGTATTGTGCCTTTGGTACTGCCTGCGGGAAAAAAGACTCTTTCATTGCTGGCTGTGAAGCCATCGGCTACTGACTGCTGCGGGCACACAGGGCTGCGAGCAGCTGTTGCACTGCTGGGACAGTCCTGCCTTTCCCCCTCCTTTCCCCCTCCCCCCGCCCCGGATTGCTTCAGATTTCTCCCTCACACCTGGGGAATTGGGACTTTGTTTTGTTTCTTCTGAAAGTTTTTGATTGCACCATTTGTTGTTTATTCAGATTTTGTTAATCAAAAGATGTTCTTTTCCTTTTCCACACTTCCACCTAAAGCTTCTTAATTTCTAAGTTGTAATCTTGTTAAACTAAGACACCAGTGTATTCCCAGGCTTTGAGCCCAGTCTTGGACCATGGTAGGGACTGTGCAACACTGCCTACAGTCAGAAGGGAAAGATAGTGGAGCAGAGAAACCAATAGACATCACAAGTGCTCAGTCCCCCAGTCACACCAGGAGGGCAATTACAACCAACAGTAGTGGCCCCAGTGCAGAGGAAGAAGTATAAAGCCAAGTCAATAAGCCTAGTTAATGAGGATGGGGAATCAGGGCCTTCGCAACCAATGGAGGAACCAGAGCCTGAGATCATTACCAAATTCCTGTGTCGTGGTTTTGCCCAGCCAACCAGCCCCTGAGGCTGAGGACGGTTTTGTCCAGGTGGATTTCCGGACAAGAAGCCAATTAAAACTCTCAGTAACACCTTTGCTAATTACATATTTAGGAAAACGGAAGAGAAGGTTGGTTGTGCAGTTGAAATTAGGAGCAGCAGCCATGTAGAAGAGGCGGCGAGCCCCCAGGTGGGGACCAAGGCCTCCCTTCTCCCCCGGCCTGGGCCGGGGGCAGGTGTAGCACTGAAACCCCGCCTTCTCTCCTGAAAGAGAGTACAGAAAAAAAACTTTAGAGGACTGACTGCTTGGACGAAGAACTGCTGCAGAAGAATTCCGGCAAAGAGATAAGGGACCTCCAAGGTCAAAGCTGGCAGCCGGAGGAGAGAGAAGAAAAGTTCAAAGGAGGGGGACTGTTTCTCCCTCCTTTCGCTCTCTCCCTTCAGCAGGGAAAAGACTGAAAAATAATCCCTGCCACCTGTAAAAGTTTGTTGGGGTGAGGAGACCCTCATGCGGCTCACAAAGGAGCTTGTGGATGTACAAGGAAGCCGAAACTTCATGAGGACTGAAATGAGGCAGAGTCCTGTTGAAGATTTATGACCCTGAGAGCTTACGCTGGAGCAAAAACGGCTTGGGTAAGCTTGGAATCTCAGTGAAAGATCCATGCTGCTGGTGCTGGAGATTTGTGACCCTGAGAGAAGCTACGCTGGAGCAAAAAATGGCTTGGGTAGGGATGTTGGGATCCATGTGTGGGATCCATGCTAGACCCATGTCAGAGGTCTATCAAGGACTGTTCTCCCGTGGGAAGGGACCTCCACAAGAAAACAGGGGTGGACTCATAAACCATTATCCCCTGTGACTCTGTGGTGAAGATCCATGGTGGGCAAGTGTCCCCTTGCAAGTCCATGGAAGAGAAAACCTTCAAGGCCTGGGTAACCCCCAGCCTCCGGTCTTAGCCCAGGAGGAGGGTAGGCCCAGCCCTGGAGGCCAACAGAGAGCAAGAGAGAAAGAGAAAGAGTTGCAGCTGCGACGAGAGTGCTGCAGAGTCATTAAAGAGACCTGGAGCTCTGAGAATAGAAAAAGAAACTGCTTCTCCTCCTTGAACTGATATAAAGGGGGGAGAAGTATTTATGTAAATATATAGTACTTTTTACATAGTTAAAATTATTGTAAATATAGTTCTTTAGTTTTAGCTTATTAGTAATAAATGTTAATATTATTTTTCCCCAATCAAGTCTCTTTTGTCTGCATAAACCTTCTCTCAACTTAAAAGAATTGTGTGGGGGGTGAGAGCAAATTGACCCAGAGCAAAACCACAACACCCTGTCATATGACCAACTCCGCAATATACAGAACAATGTTACTCAATGCCAAGATGAGCCCATTTTGACCTGACTGATTCTAGTGTGGAACCTTATGGGTGAAGGGTTGCCACTTGATGACAGCAAAGCAAGGTATTTGGGATCCCTGGCCCAGGATGTGGGTATCGAGCAAGCGTATGTGAGGGAGTCAAAGCCCCTTTCTCTCTGGGAGCAACTTCCTGCAGAAGCACCATTATGAGATGACCTGGAAGACCATGGAGGAAGGTATCAAATGCCTGAGAGAAATGGCACTGTTAGAGATACTTTTTGGAAAAGGTGAACAACCCAGCCACAACCCTGATGACATCAGGTGTACGTCACAGATGTGGAGGAGCCTTTCACAGCAAGGCCCACCCATATACACCAATTTCTTGGCATCATTGCACTTTGAAGGAAACAGAGAGACAGTGGGCTCTGTAACGAATAAATTCAGGATGTTCGACAGCATGGTCCACACCCCCTTACAGGCCCATATCTCCACTATAGAGACAGTGGTTGAGAGCCTTAGGCACTGACTACAGAAGTACAAGATGAACAGAAGAAACTTAGAGGAGATGAAGGAAAACAGCTTCCACATGGCACCAGTGCGACCAGAGCCTCTGAAGTCAGAGCCAGATGATCCCCAACTAGAGTGTACAGACCACATGAAATGAGCTGTGGTACTTCCTAGTTGATCATGGAGAAGACATGAGATGGTGGGACAGGAAACGTACTCATGCACTAACATCCCAAGTACAAGAGCTGGAGACAGAAAAAGGGAAGTAGATGAGAGTAAGTGCAGTACCGGTATCCCATGGACAAGGGTCTGACCTCCTGTATGTATTCACAGGGAAAGAGATGTGATGGTTCCGACCAAGACCAGTATTATAGAGGCCCTGCCTCTAGCCAGGTAGAGGCACAGGACAACTGTGTCTATTGGACTGTGTGGATCCAATGACCTGGCATGTCAGACTGTATCAGGGATTGTTGATATTTTTTGGTCTGTGTTTGGCCCAGCCACCTGCAAAAGTTTTGTTCTTTGTCTGCCAAGTTCACTGATAAATGGGAACTTCGTCTTTGGAGAGACAGTTTCTTGTATAAATTGTTTTAATTGGTGTTCTGTGATTGGCTGGTTGTCTGAAACTGAAGAGGAGAGGATGAAGTAAAGCCCCCAGACCCAAATAGATCAGACCTCTTGAGTGAAACAGCACAAGTGCGAGGGGAATTCCAAATCACGCATGCACTGCAGGGGTACAGGGGGGAGGGACCGAAGGCCTCTGGCCGGGCAGTGCTGGCCACACTGGCCCAGGTAGACATCACTGGCTAATTGAATAAAAATGCAGGTGGCTCGTGCTCAGGGCTCTCAAACTTCACATGAAGGACAACGTTGCCTTCTGCCAGGACGCCCGCTATCTTTGTGAGCCTACTGACCCTTTGAGGATGAAGCCTCTGCTATGGGGAATTCTGGTTATCCTGGGGTCGGTAAGACAACCTCGTAAAACACACCTATGTGAGTAGGGGTTTCACTGAGGGCTTAGTTCACTCCTCTCCTTTCCCGTCTCTCGGGTTCCCGTTTACTTGGTGTAATGGTTCGGATAGATTAAAACCTCCACACTTGGCCACTTTCTGTAATAAATATTGGGTTCATTGTTGAGCTTTCAGCAGTGTCTTGGTTTTCAATCTCAGCATCCTTTCAAACTCACCTCATTATACAGACCCACAAGAATACAAGGCTTTGGTTGACACTGGAGCTCAGTGCACGTTAATACCTTCAGGACATGGTGGGACCAGAGACTATTTCCATTTCTGGAGTGACAGGAGGGTCTCAACAGTTGACCATGTTGGAAGCTGAAGTGAGAATGACTGGGAAGGAGTGGCAGAAACACCCCATTGTGACTGGTCCAGGTGCCCCATGTATCCTGGGCATTGACTATCTCAGGAACGGGTATTTCAAAGACCCCAAGGGAGGTGTGGAGACAGAGGCGGCTAAGCAGTTGAATTCACTACCTGGCCTCTCAGAGATCCCTTCTGCAGTGGGACTGTTGAAGGTTGAGGAACAGCGAGTGCCAATTGCCACCACAATAATGCATCGTCAACAGTACCGAACGAACCGAGACTCTGTGATCCCCATCCATAAGATGATCCGTGAGCTGGAGGGCCAAGGAGTGATCAGCAAGATCCACTCACCCCTCATCAACCCCATCTGGCCTGTGTATAAGTCTGATGGAAAATGGAGATTGTCTGTTGTCTCAGTTTAATTGAGACAAGGGTCTTTTGCTGAGGATGGATTAGGAGAAAAAGACCCAAACCTTCTTCTCTAGCAATTATAGATTCGAAATTAAGAGGCTCCGATTGAAGGAAAGCAAATTATGGAAAAGGGAAAAAAGGAAAAATAACAGCCCTTTATTAAGTATGTGTGTATTAACGTAACAC
>NW_020957337.1:22150-24260 GCF_003031625.1 Empidonax traillii | reverse complement strand
AAAAAACTCACGACTCGGTGAAGGTCCCGCGGTGGAAAAAAAAAACCAAGACTGCAATCAGCCGGCAGCTCTGCGGAGAGCTCCCACAGGGAAAAGAAAACAAAGGAGAAACCAGGCAGTCTCTCCTCTCTGCTGCAGCCTTCCCTCCTGCTCCCGAGCTGAGCTCCCACCACCTCGCCTTCTTCCTAAACTCCTCCCCCTTCGTTGCCAGGAGACTAATTTTCGGTCGTTAGGACCAAGGCCGACTCTTTTGTTTACTTGATGGTTCTTGAATAGCATTCATGCGGGGGGGGGGGGAAGAAGGGGAAAGGGAAGACAAAAATTCCTTTCTAAAATCAGAACTATGACATTATCCACCCCTAATTTTTCTTTCCTTTTCCATGCCACTATACATCTATCAAGATGAACCTTTTTGAACTCTATACATACATACATTATTCTAAACTACGTACACATTCACAAATATATATATATATATATATATAGGTACAAATACAGATACTGAGTTATGGCCTGTTTACCCTAAGATGATATTTCCTTGAGGTATGCACCGGGTTTCTCCATTTTCTTGCATCACCCACTATGTGTAACTAGGTCCTTGGGCAAAAACAACCCCACGAATGGATTTGCCTTTGCTCGAGGCATGGTTAACCCAAACTGTTTTACCTAACATACTTCTCATGCGAACCACTGGGACTTTGTCCCCGTCTACAGTGTGAAGGGACTCTGACTGGGCAGGGCCAACTCGATTGACGGAGCCCCTAGTGTTGACTAACCATGTAGCCTTTGCTAGGTGTTGATCCCAGTGTTTGAAAGTCCCTCCACCCAATGCTTTCAGGGTAGTCTTCAACAGTCCATTGCACCTTTCAACTTTCCCGGCAGCTGCTGCATGGTATGGTATGTGATAGACCCATTTAATGCCATGCTCTTTCGCCCAGGTGGTGACTAAACTATTTTTGAAGTGTGTCCCATTATCTGACTCAATTCGCTCTGGGGTGCCGTGCCGCCACAGGACCTGTTTTTCGAGGCCCAGGATGGTATTTCTGGCAGTGGCGTGGGGCACAGGATGCGTCTCTAGCCATCCAGTGGTGGCTTCTACCATGGTGAGCACATAGCGCTTACCTTGACGGGTCTGTGGCAGTGTGATATAATCAACCTGCTAAACCTCCCCATATTTGTATTTATTCCACCGTCCACCATATCACAGGGGTTTCAGTCTCTTAGCCTGTTTAATGGCAGCGCATGTTTCACAGTCATGAATAACCTGACAGAGAACGTCCATGGTTAGATCCACCCCTCGGTCTCGTGCCCATCTGTAGGTGGCATCTCTGCCTTGATGGCCGGCAGCATCATGGGCCCATCGTGATAAGAACAGTTCACCTTTGTGCTGCCAGTCTAGGTCTACCTGTGACACTTCAATTTGTGCAGCTCGGTCTGCCTGTTTATTGTTGCGATGCTCCTTACTGGATCGATTTTTGGGCACATGGGCGTCTACGTGGCGGACCTTCACAGTCAACTTTTCTACCCGGGTAGCAATGTCCTGTCATATATCAGCGGCCCAGATGGGTTTTCCCCTACGTTTCCAATTGGTTTTCTTCCATCTGTCCAACCACCCCCACAGGGCATTGGCCACCATCCATGAGTCTGTGTAGAGGTAAAGTTTTGGCCACTTCTCTTGTTCGGCAATGTCCAATGCCAACTGGACAGCTTTGAGCTCTGCAAATTGGCTTGATTCACCCTCTCCTTCCATGGCTTCTGCAACTTGTCGTGTGGGACTCCATACAGCTGCTTTTCATTTACGTTTCATCCCTACGATACGATAGGAACCATCAGTAAAGAGTGCGTAGCGTATGTCTTCTTCTGGTAGTTGGTTGTACGCTGGGGCTTCCTCTGCCCGTACCACCTGCTCCTCTTCTTCTTTTTCTGCTAGACTAAAATTCTCACCTTCCGGCCAGTTCGTGATGATTTCTAGTATCCCAGGGCGGTTTGGGTTTCCAATGCGGGCGCGCTGCGTGATCAGGGCGATCCATTTGCTCCAGGTGGCATCAGTGGCATGATGCGTAGAGGGCGTCTTCCCTTTGAACATCCAACTCAATACCAGTAGCCGAGG
>NW_020957337.1:18220-19216 GCF_003031625.1 Empidonax traillii | reverse complement strand
GCTCGTAATTTTCGGAGGTCATCATACGATAAGGACTCAGTGATGATTTTTTGCTCTGGGTTGGCTGTCTGCGAGGGTTCTGTTTCCCTATCATCGTCAACTGGGCGGGCTGATTTGGTCTTATATTTCTTCTTTTGGATAGGGGCAACCTCCATTGACTTGTTTGGCCCCTTGGAGTTGGCCTTATCTGGAGTCATCTTTGAATCAGGCCTCTCGTTCTCATCTTTTCCTTTTTCCTGTGAGGATTGCGCCCTATCGAGCAACTTTTGGTAGGCAACGGCTAAAGCCCCACATGCATCTACCAACTGTTTCTTTATGGGTTTATCATGACCTCTCTCCCTCACAGCTGTTATTATCTGTGTAGGGTTTAGGAGCTGTTCGAGAGTGAATTTCCATGTTGGAGGAACTGAACCACTTTTTAGAAATTTACCCAAGTCCTCCCATGGCCCATGCCACTCGAGTTTTTTCACCTCTGGGGCTGGCTTCTGTGCCCGTTCTTGGTCAATTCTGGGCTTAATCACGAATATTAGATATGACACCATGGCAATGGTTATGACACCTTGTACAAAAGAGAAAATGTCTCTTGCATCTAAAGAGAGTTTAAATTTCTCAGAGGCCATTGTATTGAAACCAAAGGGAAAATGTATGAAGGGCTGAGCAAATATACCTTCCTGTGTTTCTCCATAGGGGTAGGTGCCATTATCCTTAAAACCCCAAAGGAGGCAGTGTAGGTTAGAGCAATAATATATCCGTGAGAACATATCCCAAAGGAAAATAACAGGTGCTGAGTTGTCTATATCATAACACTAGTGCGAGATTTCAAACATACTTATTACAATGAGGGTCATAGTGTCAGAGCTGAAAAACATTGACAGGTAGGACATAGATCTTGGCATAATCATATACCACAGAAGAGCAGCAATCTTAGACTTCATGGTGCTTACAGGTTCACAAACACGTATAAAGTCACACAAGGGCAGTTATTCCTTTTCCACT
>NW_020957337.1:9370-16903 GCF_003031625.1 Empidonax traillii | reverse complement strand
AAAAAACTCACGACTCGGTGAAGGTCCCGCGGTGGAAAAAAAAAACCAAGACTGCAATCAGCCGGCAGCTCTGCGGAGAGCTCCCACAGGGAAAAGAAAACAAAGGAGAAACCAGGCAGTCTCTCCTCTCTGCTGCAGCCTTCCCTCCTGCTCCCGAGCTGAGCTCCCACCACCTCGCCTTCTTCCTAACTCCTCCCCCTTCGTTGCCAGGAGACTAATTTTCGGTCGTTAGGACCGAGGCCGACTCTTTTGTTTACTTGATGGTTCTTGAATAGCATTCATGCAGGGGGGGGGGGAAGAAGGGGAAAGGGAAGACAAAAATTCCTTTCTAAAATCAGAACTATGACAGCTGTGGACTATCGTGACTTGAATGAAGGCACCCCGCCCCTGAGTGCCACTGTTCCAGACATGTTGGAGCTCCAGTACGAGCTGGAGTCCAAGGCAGCAAGGTGGTACGCCACTATTGACATTGCAAATGTGTTCTTCTCCATTCCCTTGGCAACAGAGTGCAGGCCGCAGTTTGCTTTCACGTGGAGGGACGTGCAGTACACGTGGAACCGACTGCCTCAGGGGTGGAAACACAGTCCCACCATCTGCCATGGACTGATCGAGGCTACACTGGAGAAGGGTGAGGCCCCAGAGCACATTCAGTACATTGATGACATCATTGTATGGGGGGACGCAGCAGAAGAGGTTTCCGAGAAAGGAAAGAAGATCATCCAGATTCTCCTAAGAGTTGGGTTTGCCATCAAAAAAAGTAAAGTCAAGGGACCTGCCCAAGAGATCCAGTTCCTGGGAGTAAAGTGGCAAGATGGACGTCATCAGATCCCGACAAAAGTCATTGATAAGATCACAGCAATGGCCCCACCGATCAGCAAGAAGGAAACCCAAGCTTTCCTGGGTGCCATAGGTTTTTGGAGAATGCACATCCCCGAGTACAGCCAAATCATAAACCCTCTCTATCTGGTAACCTGCAAGAAGAATGATTTCCAGTAGGGTTCTTAACAGCAGCAAACATTTGAACAGATTAAACAGGAGATTGGCCATGTTGTAGCCCTTGGACCAGTCAGGACAGGACCAGATGTGAAGAATGCTCTGCATCTGGGGATAAGTGCCTCTCCTGGAGCCTGTGGCAGAAGATGCCTGGTGAGACCTGAGGCCGCCCACTTGGATTCTGGAGCCGAAGCTACAGAGAATCGGAAGCCAATTACACTCCAACAGAAAAGGAGATCCTAGCAGCTTATGAAGGAGTACAGGCTGCCTCAGAGGTGATGGGCACAGAAGAACAGCTCCTCCTGACATGGCAACTAACAGTGATGAGCTGGATGTTTAAGGGAAAGGCACCCTTTACGCATCATGCCACTGACACTACATGGAGTAAATGGATCACTCTGATCACGCAGCACGCCCGCATTGGAAATCCAAATCTCCCTGGGATCATAGAAATCATCACGAACTGGCCGGAAGGTGAGAATATTTGTCTAGCAGATGAAGAGGAAGAAGAGAAAGTAACACATGCTGAGGAAGCTCCACCATACAATCAGTTGCCAGAAGATGAAAAGTGGTACACTCTTTTAATTGACGGTTCCTGTCGCATTGTAGGGATGAACCAAAAATGGAAAGCAGTTGTATGGAGTTCTACACAACAAGTTGCAGAAGCTACTGAAGGAGAAGGTGGTTTGAGTCAAATTGCAGAGCTCAAAGCCATCCAACTGGCCTTGGACATTGCTGAATAAGTGGCCAAGGCTTTACCTCTACACTGACTCATGGATGGTGACCAATGCTCTGTGGAGATGACTGGACAGATGGAAGAAAGCCAATTTGCAGCACAGAGGGGAACCCATCTGGGCAGCTGAGATGTGGCAGGACATCACTGGCCAGGTAGAGAAGCTGAGCGTGAAGGTCCGTCACGTAGATGCTCACGTACCCAAGAGTTAAGTTAATGAAGAGCATCGTAACAACGAGCAGGTGGACTGAGCTACCAGGATTAAAGTCTCTCAGGTAGATCTGGATTGGCAGCACAAGGGAGAATTATTTCTGGCCCGATGGGCCCGTGATGCCTCAGGTCATCAGGGGAAAGATGCAACATACAGATGGGCTCGTGACTGAGGGGCAGATCTAACCATGGACAGGTTATCCATGACTGTGAGACATGTGCTGCCATCAAGCAGACCAAGCAGGTGAAACCTCTATGGTATGGTGGACGGTGGTCAGAATACAGGTGTGTGGAAGCCTGGCAAGTTGACTATATCACACTTCCCCAGACCGACCAAGTCAAGTGCTACATGCTGACCATGGTAGAAGCAACCACTGGATGGCTGGAGACATGCCCTGTGCTTCACGCCACTGCCCAGAATAACATCCTGGGCCTTGAAAAGCAAGTCCTGTGGCGACACGGCACCCCAGAGAGAATTGAGTCTGACAATGGGACCCATTTCAAGAACAGCCTCTTAGACACCTGGGCCAGAGAGCACAGCACTGAGTGGGTGTATCATATCCCCTACCATGTACCAACTGCTGGAAAAGCTGAGAGGTGCAATGGACTCCTGAAAACCACCTTGAAGGCACTGGGCAGGGGGACTTTCAAACACTGGGAGTTGCATTTAGCAAAGGCCACCTGGTTGGTCAACACCCAAGGCTCCATCAATTGAACTGTCCCGGCCCAATCAGAACCCTTGCATACTGTAGATACAGGAGATAAAGTCTCCGTGGTGCATATGAGAGGTATGTTAGGAAAGACTGTTTGGATTAGTCCCACCTCAAGCAAAGGCAAACCCATGCAAGGGATTCTTTTTTCTCAGGGGCCTGGTTTCACTTGGTGGGTAATGCAGAAAGATGGGGAGACACGTTGTGTACCACAAGGGGACCTAATTTTGAGTGAGAATGGTCTGTAATATTTCATTGTATAAATATATATGTTTATAGTTAAAAAATGGTATTATTTTGGGCATGACATAGATAGTATAGAAAAAAGGGTGGATAATGTCCTAGTCCCAGAGGCCGGGACCAGTTTATCACTATGTGGGTATAACCAAAGCTGTGTATTCTACCACCGTCCATGTAATTTCTGATGGACTGTTAATAATGGATCATTTGCAGCAGCTGCCCAGGGCACACCTGACACCTCAGGCTACAAACTGGGTGTTAAAGAAACCCTGTGAGGCAGGGGAGTGTTTCTTTGTCTTCACACCAATGACTCATCTGTGATAACTCCCCTCTGGAAAGGCATTAACTCCTTCACGCCCAACCTGAGGGGTCATCTATGCTAATGAGCCACACTGGACTGGTATAATAGGCAGCTGCAAGGACCTAGACTTTGAAAGACTCCAAAAATTTCCCAAGACTCACAGAGTTAAATCACCCATTGTGAAACTCTCCGCACTAGGCATTCCTACCTGAACCTGAGCATATATAAACTTCTTTAGGTTTTGGGACTTGAGGTACTACTCATCAGATCCAGAGGAGGACCAGCTTCAACAGGACTGCAACTGCCACTCTCAACAGGACTGCGACTGCCACTCTCAACAGGACTGAGATCCTTACTTTGACAGAATTGCGGCCATCATCTGGTCCAACCGGTTTCCTTTCCTTTTACTTTGCACCCAGTGGGACCACATGGTGCTCAGCACAGTGGCTAATGAACACCGTTCTGTTCTTGTCCCAGGGGGCAGTGTTATACGTCTGTCTTTGGGGGTTACAGCCAGTTTTCTCTGTATCATTGTATTTCTTGTAATCCTTTTTAGTAAATTGTAACTCTGACTTGTAATCTCCCTTGAGTTTGGGTCATTTCTCCCACCAGTTTACTGTTAAACCAGCACAGGGGTATTGACACAAGGACTGGGATCCTGGAAGAGCAAAGGATAACCATCCTTCCTTAAGGCAGTAGCAGCAACAGTCCTCCTAATGCAGGAAGCAAGAAAATTAACCCTGGGACAGCAACAGACTGTGTTTATGCCCCATACAGTTAGAGTGGTATGAGAACAGAAAGGAGGAGACTGGTTATCCCTAAGTAGGATGTTAAAATACCAGGCAATATTGTGAGAACAATATGATGTGGTGTTAAAAGTAACTAACCTTCTGAATCCAGCAGTGTTCTTAACAGTTGGCCCGGAAAAAGGGGAACTGGCCCATGACTGTTTGCAGACCATTGAACAGCTGTACTCCAGTCAAGATGACCTACAGGACACTCCCTTTGGAAGAAGTGGACAGTAGCAGCTTTGTGGAAAATGGAATCTAAGCTGGGTGGTAGCTTGTCATGAGGAAATAGAAGCCAAAGCTCCAACCCCCAACACATGGCTCAGAAAGCAGAACTGATGGGCCCACACTCAGGACTAGTAAGAAAGGAAATTGTCTGGAGACTATTGGCAAATAGACTTTGCAGAGAAGGGCAAAAAGGAGTAAAGGGATTTATTAGTACGTATTCTGGATGACCTGAAGTGAGGGAAGTTACAAGGTATTTTTAAAAGAACTAAGACCCCGATTTGGAATTTCATTGGGAATATCCTCAGATAGGGGACTTCATTTCATATCAGAAATTGTGCAAAATTGTCCAAAACATTAGGAATCAAATAGGATTGACATATTCCTTGGAAACCACAATCTAGTGGGAAGGTTGAGAGAATGACACCTAATTGTAATCAAGGAATGATGGTGGGAGATAACCAAAAGTGTCATTTGTATTTGGATGTCCAGAGCCCGAGGCCCTTAAAAATGTGTTTTCGTGTCCAGTAAAGCATTCCAGTTTTACCCCATACTAAGATCGTGTTAGTTTTGTTTTTTAGACCCCCACAAACCCCCCCTCCCAAAAGGCCACGTACACACAGGACATTCACATGAGAGGCAGCTGGGAAAGGGTCATAAACCATCAAAGATTCCCCAACTCATTCCTGAGGACTTCTAGCACCAAAGGATTGCACGTGATCCAAGTGAGGCAAGAAATCCAAAGCCTGTCGTAAGAGACTGCAAAGCTTCCCCCCACCCCCAGGGGAGGTGCCTGGCATGTCCTGAACGTATATTAATCCACTGGACTCTGTTTTGTGGGACCCTCACCACCGAGAAGACCAGAAGAACCGGACTGATGGGATGCCAAAGGGTTCCACAGTGGTGATACATTTTCTATTTTAATTTCTCTCTGTCTCTTTCTTCTCCCCCATCCTCCCTTTTTCCTATTTCTTTCTCTCTCTCTCTCTCTGTCTCACATTTACCATTAAATCAAACCCATACTATTGACTGGCATCTGGTCTCATTTGTACCTTAATTTGGGTAGAGGCATTTCTAATAATTTTAATAACCAGATCATAACAGTGCTTTGCAGAAAGAAGTTATCTGCCTCTCAAAAGTAGTCAAACAGAAACAAAAGGTTCTAGATCTGATTCTGGCTTCCAAAGGTGGTGTGTGCACAGTCATTAACATGAGCTGTTGTGTATACATACATCAGACTTTAAGAATTCAGACTGATTTGGAAGAAATTAGAAAGAACATCAAAACCTTCCATGAAATACAAGAAGATCAAGGAGATGTGTTTGATTGGATAACATCATGGATTCCAAATTTCAGTGCAATCTAAGAAAACTGATTGGCATAATTATCATAGTTCTGACGTTAATGGTTGGTTTATGGATTTTATTCCAAACTTGCAAAATGAGATGTAAGACAATGTGTATATCTGACAAAAACTATCTACCTATCTAAAACTGGAAAAGGTCTCAAAAGGATGGATAGCTATTCTGTATAATGGCATCTTATTTTAAAAAAAATTTTTTTTTGCTCACTTAGTGTTAAGAATTTTGATTAGCATTGTTAAGGTACTAGATAATTCAAATAAGTTTTACCAATTAAGGTTTTTATTAATAGTAATTATTGTGTTTTAGTGTCTTAAGTCTTTCTAAATACTCAATGAATTAAGTGAAAGTAATCTTAAAAGAAATAGTTAAGATCACTTCCAAAGGGAGGAATTGTTGGAAATGATATAACTTTTGTAAATTGTTAATTAATGATAACTGGTGGCTGGATTTCTTTTCACAGAATCTTGTCGATTTCATCTTTAAACCACTGAAATTTTGAGTTTCTCTGGACAAGCTCTGATAAACTTTAATAAATAAAGCTTGAGGGAGCTGAAGATTGGACATTTGGGATCTTAAATTTATGGTCCTTTAAAGACCTGTTGGAGTAACCAGAAGATACAGAGAAGATTAACAAAAACATTACAGCCTGAAAGTTGCAGACTGTCTGAAGAAGAATGATAAAAGAACCAAAGGATGCCAACCAAATTAGCCAATAAAGGATAGAATACTAATTAATGAAGAGAATCGTGTAACTTAGAACCAGTGAATGTAATTTCTTTGTTTACTAAAATGTATAAACATATGAAAAGTCTTGAAAGGGACATATGGTAGCTGGAATGATTTGCTACATATCTCTGGCCAGAATAAAGTAATGCCTGGTTTGCTAACACTTAAAACATAGTGTTGGAGGGTTTCATTTCTTCCCAACAATTTTCAGTGACAACACTATTTCATTATGAACCTTGATTGTTACTTTCCAGAGTTTTAAATTATCAGTCACAGAAGTGCAGAAACTTGGGGTTGCAAGGTTTACTTATTTTATTTTGCAGTCAAAGCCTTTCACAAATCTAGGAAATATTTTTGATGCTTGGTAGTATTCTTCTATATGCTTATAAGACAAGAGAAAAAAAAAAGATGACCCTGTCTTTATTTCTGGGAGAAAACTTCAAAATATATGCCAGACATGGACAACTTGAGTTTCTTTTCTATAGATCAAATGTAAGTTGGAAGGGGAATTTTAAAGTGACCACATGGCAGAACTGGTTTTATATTTTGCAACCTCCAGCACCCATTATGCCTCCATCCCATTTTATAAGGTAAATAAACTTGGTAAGGGAAGATGAGCTTCTAGACGGATGTGACTGAAGGATCATCTCAGGGGCAGATCTGCATGCAGAAACCATTTTTGACAGGGTTGGATGAGAGCTATAATCTAACATAGTGTTCCTCCGGAGAAGCTCCCTCAGCACTGCAGGAGCTGCTGAGCGCTTCTGTACAGGAAGCTTTGAGAATGCATCAGCATGGAAGAGGCTTTTCAGATCTTTCCCTCTTCTCCTCCTTCCTGGCCTGTGAGTGACTTAGGGCCCCAAACATTAACTTTTTGTTACCATCTTCCTCCTTTTAATCTCCTTAATTTTTCAATACCTCCCATCTCTACCATCTTCTCTCACATCTATCTCATAGATCTTTTACTTGTTTTCCTTTTTCTTCCCTCCTCTCCCATCTCCTTCCTCATTTTTATTCTTGCTCTTCTTTTTTCTTTATTTTTCCTCCTCTTTCCCTACACGTTGATGGTAGAAAGGATTCTTGCACCCCCTGGTGCTCTTGCATTTTGTCTGGTAGGAAAAGAGATGATTGTCTCTTTCTTTCCCTTCCCCTCCTAGATCATTATTCGGAAACACAGAATGTGAGAGAAAGACGGATTTCTCAGGTCATCCGCAGCAAACCAGTTAAAGAAGGGGGGCGGGGG
>NW_020957337.1:0-7919 GCF_003031625.1 Empidonax traillii | reverse complement strand
CCCCTCCCCCGTTGTGGTTTCTATCTTACACAGATTATCCTGGAGTTCCCTATAGATGTGATCTGTTAAGAGCCCCTCCGGCCACCGCCAAGGGGCGGGGGCCCTTGCATTCATTTTCTAATGTTTGGAAACAGAAAGACATTTGAGTGCTTTCTACTGCTACTTTTGTGTGACTGTGTGTGTATATCTCATGAAGTTGTTTGCACGTATAAAGGGAAGTGACTAATTTGGCAGAGAGCTGTGACCTGAGTCAGGTAAGCCATGTCATGTTCTCTAGCTCCACCAGAAAATGGAGGAGAGCAAGCGGGCTTCCAGTACACAAAGTTGAGATGGGAAGTGATCCTAACATTATGGATATTTTTTTTAAGATTTGCTGCCAATCCCCCTCCCCTGTATTTCTTCAATTTTTCAGTGTACAAGACTGTGATGTGTTTTTCTGATTTCATGCTATCAGTAAATGAGAACTGGAGGAAATTGCCTGAATTATAGAATCATAGGGGAAAAACTTTTATTTTGTTGTTTTTAACTCTTATGCTTCCATGCTGAGATCACTTTTCTAGATATTTTTCTTTGGTTAAAGTTAATAGGATTTAAGGGCTTGATCAGTTAGATAAAGAAATAGTGTGTGTGTGTAATACATATAATATTTGGAGACAAGTGCTTTTAACTTGAGGCTGCTCAGGTTCTTTCAGAAAACATTATGAAATCACATTCTTTTTATGCGGTGACGATGGCCTGAGTTTTGGCATTTTACCTTCTGATGCTCATTATCTTTTTCTGAATGTATTTTAATATGAAACACTCTCCTTCACTCATTAGTTTGCAAATTATAATACTAGAAAGTTTTCAGGAAGCTTCTCAGTACCATAAATACATTCCTTAGGGGGATTGGCAACTTTCATGGTACTCCTTTTTTGGTGTCTTACCATATGCTTTTTTGAAAAACATAACAATGTTGCTGGAAGCTTTTATGTCATGGCAGATGAACAGGAAGTCTTTTTTTTTTTTTTTTTTTTAAACCTATCTTTTCATCTGTAATAGTTTAGGGTGGTGTCACATATGGCCTTACTTTTTTCCCACCAACATCAATTCAAACATCGGTTACATAGCAGATACAGTTCTCAAAATTTCAAATTAAATACTTTAGTGTCTGAACATCCTAAAGTGTAACTACATGGGGAAAGTATCAGATGGAATACTCAGAAGAACTCAAGAGGAAATGTGAAATATAGATGTGTATATATAGTAGAAATGATAGGATGAGAGATCAGCAAATGAATACAAGTAACCATGCTTCTATGCATGCACCAAGAATAGAGAGATGGTTAGCGATGAACTTTAGAATTCCAGTTTCTGCAAGATTAAAATTAATGCTTGTTTTATTTTGTCTAGCAAGAAAATGTTACAAAGGACTTATATTTGAAATTAAGTCCTTTGTGAGGTGGACCATGGAATGTACCATTTCATATATATTTAATGTTACTCTGTGACTGACTGAAGAGGGTTTTCATTGAGTGAAAAAGTTAACTGTTTTTTCCTCATGTGATGGATGCTATTTGCCAATTTTAGAATGGGCCTAAATCAGCACCCACTGAAGGAAATGAAATTTCCTCACTGAACTGTGTTGGTTTGGGTGAGATTCTAAATGCCCATTCTCTATTATGTATAGAATATTCTTAGATATTTCTCTTTTATTTGTATTGTGAATTGTCTCATATTTTGAGAGACCAACTCAGTGTTAGTGCTATAATGTGACATACAGATGCATTGCACTTGAACATGAAACATGCTATCCAAGAGCAAATGAGATTTAAGATTAAGATCTTTATGGGAGAGCCTATATATTCCTCCTACGTGGTGACAGATACCCAAGAAAACCAAAGGTCATCACAACAGATATAATGTTTGAGTTGTGGTAAAGGTGATTTTATTTTCATGAGGGTATTCTTCATTGTTCTTTAAAGAGATTTCAGTCTCAGAATTTATGCTAATGATGTTGCTTGCTGCAATTATACACAAACTGAAGTTTACCTTGCTGTCAGAAGACTAGCGAAGGGACTTTTAAATTTGTTTTTAAATTTTATAAACCAGTGAGCTAAAGAAACTTTCAATACCATTCTTCCATCAATTTGAAATTATGTTTTTATATGAAAGTAAAAAATGTCATACATACATGATTAGGATATGAAAAATGCGAGTACATAATTGGATAATGGATAGAAAGTAGAGCTACTGCAAACAGAAGTGTTGGAGGTTGGTTATTTGTATTTTTTTTGTTTTGAATTATTATAATTCACTAAAGATAGAACCAAATGTAATAGTGTTGTGGCCTTTGACTTAAAGGAAGATTGATGGTTGGAAGCCATGAATGAATTCTAAGAGAACTAGCTAAGAAACTTTAGATAGGAATTGTAACATCTGTCAGATGTCCAAACATATACATATACATTTGGCCATAAGGAGTGGACAAGTTGAATTTTTAGGCTTACAAAGAAAATGGGAAGGATTACAATTTTATTATCATACAAGCTACAGTTTGAGGAAGGTTGCTAAAAAAAATCCAGATATTTCTTAAAGTTCAGAACTCGTGGGAACAAATATTAATACTTTATTCCTCTCATAGGTTTTAGTTTACAAATAAAACCTGTTGGATTGCAAAACTATTTGAGATTGATCTAATTTGCAGTAACTCTCTGTGTGTTCTGGTAGATAATTTCTCAAATAAGCAGAACACTGCTTTGTAGAATGAAACAGTGGGGGAAAAGAAATTGGTGAGTAGCTATGTAATATTCATTAGCTATCTTTGTGCTGTTATGAAACCATCACTAACCAAAACATACAGACAAAAAATATGGATATCTAATTTTAAAAAACACAACCCACTGAAATATTGAAAAGAAGAATTTGAAATATTGTAGAGGAAGGAGATCCTCTTTTGACAGATTATGAACAGTCTACAAACAATGTTAGTTAAGTTGTAAAATGTTTTTGTGTCTTATCTATTTTGTTCTAGATGTTGTTTTGTACTTAGAGTGCATCATAGTAGAAAGTCATATAAACATTCTCTCTATTGGACTGAAATAGTCCATTTTGCAAACTTGATCCAAGTAAAGACTAGTCTGCTAGTGACAGAACTGAACGGTTTGCTTAACACTTTTTGTTGTGGATTAGCCTTGACTAAGGGCCAAACACTCACCCAGCCGCTCACTCATTCCCCTTCCTCAGTGGGACAAGTCCAGGGAGGGGAAAGAGGAGAATAGGATGAGAAGGCTTGTGGGTCAAGATAAAGGCAAGGAGATTGCTTACCAATTACCATCATGGGCAAAACAGAATCGACTCAGGGAAATTAATTTAAGGTATTGCCAAAATACCTTAACAAAAAGAAAAAGAGACATATGTTAAAACACTACCTTTCCTCCCTCCTCTTTCACATGCCTAGCTTCACTTATTCACTCCAGACTCCTCTATTCCCCATGAGCAGCACAAGGGGGAGTATATTCAGTACATAACATTTCCTCTCTTCTGTTCCTTCCCTTTTGCACTTTTCTCCTGCTCAGGTGCCTCTCCCACAGGCTGTGGTCCTTCAGTTAAAAAGTCTGCTCCAGTGTGGTTTCTCCACGGGCCACAGCTCCTTCACAATGTATCCATCTGTTTTGGCATGGATCCTCCACAGACTGCAGTGAATATCTCCTCTACTGCCATGGAGATGACACCTCCTTTCTCACACGAGGTGCTACAAATTCTTTAATCAAAGAGGTGGAGAAGGTGGTATGATGCTGTTGGCAGATGCAGGGTTTTGTTTGGGCAGTGACGAATGTTGAAGGGGGATAGAGAGGGGGACCCCAGGCAAGAGGTTTCCTTTTACCTCTAGTCCTGGAGCGGGAGGTGCTCCCTCCCTCCCCCCACCACGAGATCTTCATGGTCCCTGCAGAGACCACAAGACAGCAGCAGCAAGGAGAGAGGCAGAGAGAGTTTATTGTTCTGGGTAGTGACTTAAATAGCTCTTGAGGGGATTACAATGTGACCACTGGGAGTCCAGGAGGTCTTACAACTAACCAATGACAACAAGGGGTTAACAACCAGTAGATAAGCTCTCAGTTATCTCTTAGACATTCCAAAGGTATAGATAAGACTGCGGAACCTTGGGAAGAAGAAGGGTGAGTTTACAAAAAGACTGTAAAAGCCATTTTGAAAGCATGTTCACTTAAACAACATTAAAACTTCTGCATCCTTTTATATATTGCAACACTACCACAAAGGGGCAAGACCAGGGTGGTTGGCAGATCCGCTAGTGTTGACCAGCCAAGTGGCCTCAGCTAAATTTGCCTCCCAATGCTTCCATGTCCCATTACCTAACACTCAATATGGTTTTCAACAGTCAGGAGGATGTGGGAAGGAGATACTGAAAATTTATATTACAGCAGCAAGTACATGTATTTTTGGTAGCTTTTAAAATAAATGAAAATGCTAAGAGAAGGCTGTATGTGCTTATAGATATAGGTCAAGAGTGAGTGCTGTTTAACATGCAGGGTGGTGTATTTACCTTTTTAATTACTTGAAAGATTGTTGATCTGCTGAAGATTTTAATTTAATGTCAAGTTGGGAAAGGAATCATTAATAACAAGCTCGCTGCAGTCTGGATGTCATTTCAGTTGTCTGTTGATGAAGCTAAAGAAAAAGCAAATATTTGTTCTACTTTCTTTCCCTTGTTAATTTTATTCTGTATTTTCTAACTCAGATGAGGCAGAAGTTCTAGAGTGACTGGTAAAAGTTGATTAACTCACTTGATGGTTGACTGACAGTTTCTTCCTTCTTTATTTGAACAAGGTGGATGTTCCAGTCCAGTCTAGACTTGTGAGACTGCTTAGTGATGATCTTGTGGTCTATGTTGTAAATAAGATATGGATTTTTTTATTGTTTCCAAAGACTACTTGTGTTGTGTTGGGCAGATTGCTTCTATTGAGAACGTAGTGACTTCTGAATAGTTATTTATTTAAACTTACCTTTGAATTCTTCAGGTTCTTTCATATTCATCTGGAATTGTGGGCATGTGACTCTCTTCAAAATTGGGTTTTAAAGGTCTCTGACCAACCATCTAAGAGACTAAAGAAGTAGTGGTTACCTCTGGAAATCTTGATCTTAATTTGTTGCATTCCTTTAACCCTGTGTAAAATAGGCATAATACAGTATTTCAGAGGAATATTGGCAATTAAGACCATGGTGCTAGATTCTACTGTTTTGTGTGTTGAAATATAAAAGGGGAGGTGGGGGGAGGGAAATCCCCAACCCTTCAGAGTGTGGTTCTGATTAGTGAGAGTGGCAGATCTGGTTCATTGTTAGCAGAGTACCTGGAGATCTCAGAATGGAGAAAACTGTCACTTTTTTACTGTGTCACTTTGGTAATTCTGACTGATAATCATTTCTCAGATATGTCGCTGACTATGGTAGGTATGAAAGAGGAGACTAATTGTATATAATAAATACATAGTTTAGTTGGTAATGCAATAAAGTCTAGGAAGGAAATAACCATAAAGAGTGTGTCATCCTACTGGTATCTATTTTTGTGTGTTTTATGATGAGCATTAATTGGAAAATAAATAATGGCAATATAAATAAAGAAGAGATAATTTTTCTTGCCTAGGACAATTAGAAACTCCTATCTCACATTCTATTTTTTTCCTTGTTTTTCTACATTTTGGGTGACTTTGGCTATAGGATATATGACTGAGTACTGATGTGCTCTGAAATCCATTCTTCTATTATATACAGTTAAAAAGCTTGACAAGTGTAAAAATGTTAACAAATGGCTGATCAAAAATTGAGAGTAGCCAGACAGCCCTTGGTCTAGTTAGTTATCTCTCAGCTACTGAAGTGCTGCTATCCTCTCATACAGTTGTAAAAACCAGAACTTGCAACAGTGCAAGAAAGTTCTTGGCCAGTGTGATGTCCCACCCTTAAGGGGAAAGGAGCACCCAAGATTCGTAGATGCTTGTGGTCAAAAGGAACAACAAAAGTCAGAGGGCCTGAAAAAGCTCACAAAGTTTTATTAGTAAATTACACACTTTAAATGGAAATTGGCATGTTAGTCCATGATATCCCACTATAAGCACATGACAGTGGGTTTGGATAAAGGGATGGGCTGAAAGGGAAGGGAGAGAGGGGGATGGAGGAAGGAAGGGAGGGAGGAAGGAAGGAAGGCAGGCAGGAAGGAAGGAAGGCAGGAAGGAAGGAAGGAAGGCAGGAAGGAAGGAATCGCCAGCCCTGGCTCCAGTGTTGATCTAACTGATGGGGTGTCCAGTGTCCTGGGGGCACTGCCCAGGCTTGGTGGGGGTACCTTTTATAGATAAGTTTCCCCCATCCTGGAGATAAATTTCTCGCTTCCTATGCAAATTAGTTCTCATGTGCAGTCTGTTCTTTCAGACCATTTTGGAAATGGGTTGGAGGCATCGGGGGTCTTGGGTGGTCTTGATCCCCCTACAGTCCATGCCTACTTCTTAACCTCATTCCTGCCCCTGTGCTGTGCAGATCTCCAGGAACCAGAACAAGGATGTTTCTCCCAGAACAGTGCTGCCCCTACCCTTGTATGGCCCCTCTCCAGCACCATCCTGGTCTTTCTCAGAGTGTGTTATCACCAACAGTCCTTGGTGGTTATTCCCAATAATCCTTGGTTGGCTTCACAGCCATCTGGCTTATTGGTGTTTGAGATATACACATTAGCCCCTTCTTGGCTACTACAGCCAGGACTGCATCTCAAAAGTCAAATGAACATAATTTGAAGTCAGTGTGGACCAATTCCTTTTGGTCTATTGAATTTTTATCTTTGGTGGGAGGAACATGTTGCCTTTCAGGTAATTTAGATGGTTTAAATTTAAAGGAATTATAGAGACATTGACAGCTTAAGACTGATGTCTGCTATACTTAGGTATGCCATTACAAAGAATGGGCTGTTGGGGCACTGGGCCAAAGAATCACTATTCCCCCCTGGAGAACGAGAAGTTGGGCACGTCGTTGTCATGGGAGAGTGGAAGGCTTAGACGAAGTTACTAAGAAGCAAGGCCTTGCCAGTGAGTCTCGAGGTGCAGAAAGGGCTCCCTTGCTTTCTAAACTCCTTCTCAGAGAAGGGTTTAGGTGTGGCTGAATCTTATCTTAGCCTCGGACTGTGCTGATGGTTTAAATTTAAAGGAATTATAGAGGTATTAAACCACTTTGTCCCGCAGATTTCAATGATGGCAAAACAGATATATTTATATAAATGAGTTATTTATTAAGACAAATTAACAAACAGGTGAACAGACGAAAGATCTTAATCAGAATTATTTACTACACAGTGTAAAAGCTAAAAAATCTACTAGTAGGGTATTATATAACAAAGTAACATAGTGCACTGTAACAAAGCAATTATATTAAAGCAAATAATTATTAAGTAGAGACTGATGTAACTCATCATTTGAGATTGCAGGCAGATCTCTCTCTTTCTCTCAACCCCTGGGGAGTGACCATGAAGAGGCGTCCCTGCTTCACGGGAGAAGCTCCACACTTCAAGGAAGTACGTGGAAGAATATGGAAGTTGGACCGGGCTTTTATAGTTATGAAGTGATGGACTGGTAGTCACAAATTTACAAGCCGGCAGGCTAGCTTATCTGTCAAGTCCTGCTTCAAAAGCAGGGTGTGTATTCAAAGTTTGGTGGGCCAGGATGGTTTTAGCATAATTTAACACCAAGACAACACCCTGGGCCAGTAGTCAATAGCTTGATTGGATTTTAGATCTTATCGGGGTGGGCCTACCTATCCTGCCACAGTCATCTTAGCAGAGATGAACTGCTGTGTCAGCTGGTAAGGTGTGGGTTAACCCCAATGGGCAGCTAATGGTGTGGGATACCCCTTTGGTCAGTTGGAGTCAGCTGTCCCAGCTGTGTCCC
>NW_020957336.1:59773-64842 GCF_003031625.1 Empidonax traillii | reverse complement strand
AAGAGAATTCCTCCTTCCATCAGAACAGCCTCTCAACTGCAACCAATACCTGAAATGCTTTTCCTCACATTAGACCTGAATTCCAATGCTTATGCAAAATAAGGAGTGTCAAAGGTAAACAGTGCAATTAGGTGTGTCTTAGAATTACATCTTAGGAAAAAAATATACTTACTTTGTGTTTTGAGAGGAGAAAAAACAAACAAACAAACAAACAAAAAGAATAAGAGAGAAACAACTGTGTAAAGTTTCTAGGGAGAAATAAAATAATAGTAGTTTTGGGACGTTCTTCTTGAAAAGCAAAGACAATGAAGTTTTCTCATGTCTATAACACAGGAAGAACTGTTTCAGTGTAGATAAATTAACTGGATAAACACAAACAACTATGTCAGGGGAGATTGTTCTGGAACCCGGGTGGGCCACAAGCACAGAGATGTGTCTCACATCAAAGTTTTCAATCTAATTATGGGTGGAAATGACTACTGTGGTTCTATGATTAAAAACTAAGGTCTGAAAAAACCCTACATTAGAGAAACTTTTAGATTAAGATCAACTTCTCATTGAAATCATCCAAAAGAACTGATGAGGTGAAATAATCATGCTGCAGAAATATTTCTTCTTTCGAGGAAACAGATTTCAGTGATGTTCTAAAAGCCAAGGACAAACATCACATCCACATTACAGCTTGGTACAGGGAACAACATTTCTCATCATCTTCAGTATCTCTCACGGTAGAAATGGCAGGACGAAATCACCAAAGTTAAAAGTACTATATAACAACAACTGCATCCTCGCACACGTATGGGTTGCCTGTATCTGCTTCAGGGGAATTCACCCTGAGTTTGCCACAGGCCCTGTAAATACTATAAACATTAGGCAACCTCTGGTGAAATTTGTCTCTTTGATTATTCAAAATCTTTTGTATTAAATCTGGCCTGGTCTCAAACATTAGTCCCATACCTGATGACTAGGATTCTCCTCCAGGGTGTAAGACACTTGGATTCACTTCCCAAATTTGGGTTAAGAATAATTTCCTTCAGATCCTGAATTTTAACCCTCAGCGCTACATTTACATGCCATTTACTCCAGGCATTGACTCCTCATCTTCCTTTACCAGAACACAGAGAACTGGAGAAGTTTTTAATCCTCAAAGCTTTGTGGGACACAAGAACTGGGTTTTTTACTAACAAGAATCCTATCAGAACACAGTGTGTGGTTAAGTATGTGCAGTGTATATAACAAACCTATGAAAAACTGGAGAAAGACTATAAAAACTACCCAGCAGCCCTAGTTCATTGAAACCTACCTTGTTAGGGATGGTGCTCAGCTACTATTTCACACATGCCCCCAAAGCTTACACTTCCAACAGGTATGGGAGGGAGTGGAAATCAACAGCAAGGGCTGGGATAACCGCAGGAAAACAACAATATTATTGGCACATGAGAAATTAGTGAAATATCAGGTACCTAAAGGAGCTGAAAAATGCACCTTCTATTCTGCAACTTCCTCGCTGAGGCTTTTTAATGAAGACTGTCATTTACAACTTCTACATTTTGAAGTCTTCTAGCTGTGAAATCGTCAGCCTCCCTCCCCACAGTAATTACTGAGATGTGTTTCTGGCTAAGATGTTTATAATGTGGCGGTTTATTTTTTTACATTGTTTCTTGCCATCAAACATATTGGTTCCACCAACACCTGAACTAGATGTATCTTTTCCCCACCATTTGTCAACTGATACAAAGAAAAACTGCTTCTTTTTCTGTGCTAGCTGTTGTAGCAATATGTTACCAGGAATAGAATGAGTATTGAGGAAGGTTTGACACTGCTTGCAAAGCAGAGGGTGCATCAAGACAGTAAACCCTGGATCCCGGCCCTGAAATCCAATTTTAGACTCATTTCCTTGGCTTTGGGAAGACATTAAGACAGCCTGCAGCTTACCAGAAATAAAACACTGACAATCCTAGCTTAAGCAGATGTTCTGCAGATGCAAAGAAAGATTTAGAATGTTTTCTGGACAAGAAGCCTGGAAATTACTCTCTCACACGTGAATAAGCATCAGTACAAAGCACACTGCTGCAAGCCTTGTATTTCTATGTAACAGATAATGAAAAACCATCTGTCCATTGTGGTAATTTGCCAAGCAGCCTGTCTAGCATGCCATTTTACTATCTGTAAAATATCCTGCTAATAAACAATATTTCTTAACTGTTTTCATCCTATCTGCAGATGCTGAATAAAAACTTTATTGTGTGCCCTACCTGTGTTAAGGTCAGTCACGCACGTGGCAAGGAGGGCAGTTCCTGTGTTCCTCTCTTCAATTTGGAGAAGAAAGAGAGCTTTACATTGAAAATTAGTGTTAACCTTTAACTCTCCAGGAACTGCTCTATTTAAGTGTAATAGTCTTTTGGTCTTGTTATTATCAATATTCCACACTCTCAGCATCCAATTCTATTCTTAATTATCTTTCAAGTGCCAAAAGCCAGTGGGTATTAAGAGATAAATTGTGCTCAGTACTACTTGGGTCCAACAAATAACATCAAGGATATGTTTGCAATTAAAATTCACACAATGGAATATTCGAAGTGAACACATTTTAGTATCAGTAGAAGCACATGTTGATGATGAGAAATACACGATGGCACGGTACTCTGTGCTGTATTATGCAAATGGATGCAGCAAAGGTCAAAGCTTATCTCAATCTCATAATAATGTAGTCTGCAGAGAGTAATTAATTCACACTGTGCTCTTTCTTGCATTGTGGAACACAATACTAAAAGCCATTTTATTCTGGAATTTTCTTTTTTTCATGCTGCAGAAAGAAATCACATCAAAGACTTTTAGTTTCCTGTTTGGGGACTGGGGGGGGAAGGAGAAGGGGCAGCTCTTTAATTTATGTTAGTCTAATAGTAACACCAAGCTAAAACTTAAATAATACTGTGTTTCAATTGCTGAAAATGCTGTCAAATGTTGGTGTTTAGGAATGGGATTTCCATGCCTCACATTACTAGAGCAGAAGTGCTGGGACAATTTCCATAAACCAAGCAGTACTATAAGGATTCAGTTGTACTCACAGTTCCCTACACAGGACAACAATTTACATCTATTCCACGTGTGTGAACTACTGAAGTGCCGTGCTGTGGATTTGAAGTGCCATCCAGCGCAGGGAGGTCATGAAGTTGGCAGCATAAAAAAGCCAGGATGCTCACCTGTGTCCCATGTGCTGGTGGGAAACTGGGAAACTGCTTCTGTCACTGTAAACACAATCTTCTCCATACACTGGTGCTCTTCCATTTGTCTCTGCCTGACAAAAAGAACAACATAATTTCTTGGCTTTGTGAGAAAAATACCTTTCAGGAGCTGAGGGTCAGACCATGTGTTAAGCAAACGCTTTTTCACATATAAATACACATTAAACATGAAGAGTAGTAAGGAGAGGGGGCTTCTGACATCAACCTCAAGAGAGCAAACAAGAGGATGACATGCTGGTGTTCTTTCAAATCCAAAGGAGTTTATGCATTACCTTCAAATGTTTGTAGCATATTGTCATTTTGATTTGAAAGCTAAATAAAGGTGCTTGGGAATGAAGAGGGGTCACACTGCACAGAGCACAGAAAAATAACATGATAGAGAAGTAGTAGTTGTGTTATGAGCTGTGTTTTACAAAGCATGAATTGATCCTCTAGGACATCTGTCATTCATCTAGAATTTTAACCCAGTTCCAGCTTCACTCCCTTTATTTTCCCTTGTATTTATTTTCTAGGCATCTGTGTGCTTGTGTGGTTGCTTCAAGGGATCTTGAACAGCATGATCTCCATGGGATCCAGCAGTGTCTAATGCTCACTCTGTGCTGCTCACACACAGGCCAGAACAGCTCTTTTGTGCTTCTTATTGCCTTTCATGGGAGAAACTTGCACACAGCAAGCACTTTTAACCTGCCCCTAGAAGTCATCTGTCAGTATAACCTCAAGTGTTGGTCACAAGATGCAGAACTAGACCAGTTGCTGCAATACAACATCATTCAAACCACCACAGTTAGGATACTCCTCATGCCAGGTACCTTTACGCCCTCCAAATTAAACGTTGGCAATTTCTGAGGAGGGTGAAAATGCTGTGGAGTAGTTAATGTTGACAGTAGTTGCTCAAAGGTCATTTGGAGACATTCATTAGTTGTTTGCTTGAACAGACAGTCATTATTATTGGCAGCAGGAATTGGCAGAAAGCAGTGTTATTGTCAGAAAGCATTAAAAGAGTGTCATTTGTCAATATGTGCTCTTCAGTGGAGCTGGCTGAGAACTCCATCTTTGAATTTAAATGGGGAAAAAAATAGCAGGAATACCCTGATGGGGTTTTATCTGCATCTCCTGATACTGTCACTGTGGATTCTTTGGGGACTCTGCATCAGCCCACTATCCTCTCTACCTGGGAGAATAACAGGAGGATTTTAACCTAAACTTCAGCTTCTATGATGCTTTTATGAGTTTTTCCAGATTTAGGAATCTTTTCGTTCACCTGCCCACCTGTCAGGCATATTTCACATTTATTCTATTTCTAAACACAGGTGCAAAAATTTTTACTATCTAGACGAATTTTTATCTAATTATCTGAGGGGGAAAATAAATCAATATTCAAGATCCTCTTTTTTGATCCAAATATTTGAGCCAGTGTTAACCATATCACAGGTCAGACTCAGAAGGGGTGGTAGAAGAGAAGTACTAATGACATTTGTAATTTTCCTTTAGGGTGTTCCAATGATGAAAATAGTACAGTTTTTGTCTTTAATGCTGTCAAGTTTCATTAAAAGCATTATTTAGCCCTTCCCAAACCTACATTATAATAAATGTCAACTCTCCAGTTATTAGATATTTAAATATTTGTAGTAAGAACCTTTAATAATGAGGATACACATTGCAGATATGTGTGCTGTTGCACTATTCAAGTGAGACAAATCACTAGGGTCAGTTATTTCCAGAGTCTTAATAAAGCTGATTTTCTTACCAAATCTCAAAATGTCTCCCTTTTAATACAGTCACAATTGCACTGATGATTTAGAGTTATTATTTAATGATTTCCAA
>NW_020957336.1:29018-59499 GCF_003031625.1 Empidonax traillii | reverse complement strand
TGAGGATACACATTGCAGATATGTGTGCTGTTGCACTATTCAAGTGAGACAAATCACTAGGGTCAGTTATTTCCAGAGTCTTAATAAAGCTGATTTTCTTACCAAATCTCAAAATGTCTCCCTTTTAATACAGTCACAATTGCACTGATGATTTAGAGTTATTATTTAATGATTTCCAAAATAAACACAGGAGCACTCACTAATTTTTTGATGACACCATTCATTCTCCAGCTGGCTTCCTTCACCTGTAGCACTTGGAACCGATTTCATTCATTTCTCCAGGTTCTCTTCCCAGCAGGGAGTCAAAATTCCCAGTGGCTACAGGAAAAGAAGCTTTTAAACTTAGTAATGGGTTCATCAGATTCAAACATTCAAGTAGTACTGATCACACACTCAGAGCTTAAGTCCTCAGTGGAAGAGAAGACATCAGTTCTAAAACCCCAGAGAAAGAAGTTAAGAATTTCTAGACAGACTCCTCCTTCCCACCTGGGGAGGCAGAAGTGGCTTATTTGGGGAAAAAAATAAACTGCAAGTTTCTTATCACATTGGTTTCTCCTCTCACCTTCTTATAAAATTGGAGCTTTTAAAGAACACTGTATCAGCAAAGGAGTCACAGGCTGGTATGTCACCTTTGTTTCCACCTCTTATCCCTGGTACAGGAAAGGTGAGAGGCAAGAAGATTATGACGACAGAGGAAAGGGAATGGATTATATAGCAGCACCTCTGCTTTGTAGTATATTCCACTGTTCACCATCCAGCTCTACATTTCCAATTAGCACCACCCAATGCTTTTCTGTAAGAAAGAAAAGGAGCAAATCAGTGTCACTTCCCCCCTCTTTGGCCTTCATTTGACTCTGTGCTGGCTGCATTTAGATTTCTGAGAGGGGTTCAAAAACTTCAAGCCAGTGTAATACCATAGGACAAGAATTCAAAAGCAACCAAATGGAAATCGGTAACAGCAGAAGTGTTGATGCAGGTCTTATGTCTTCAGGCTTGCTGACATCTTTGAGTGCTAATTTTGACCTTGACCATCATTTTTTTCCCTAATTTAAAAGTTTTCCTTTTTGTTCCATTCGTTAACAACGAAAATGAATTTTTTAATTAATTTGCATAGCCAAAGAGGGCAAAGCCTTTTCACTTCAAAGGTTTCCGTGTTCTAAAGGGACTTTTTCTTGTGCCCTGTTTGCGAATCAGAGGGAGAGATGGTTACTGTGTAACAAAAGCAATAAAACACACAATTTACTAAAACATTACCTGAAAATATTATCCATGGAAGAATGAATCTGATTAGCTAACAGCAGCAGATAGCTTCATGGTTGCAAGTTTTATGGTTATTTGATAACAAAGTCTTATTTGCTTCTCAAAAGGAAGTTGCAGCACATAATGCATTTGCTGAGCTTAGTGGTGTCATCCCTATAAATCACACAACAAGTTGCACCCTCCAGAAATAAAATAGGCACTGTATTGTTAAAAATTTAATGTGCTAATAAAGTACTAGAGAGATTATTTCTGATTTTCAATATACAGTCAAATGAACATTTTTTATTGTAGCCAAAGGTCTTTATTGCTGATAAAATTATAAGTAATATTACCAGTTACTGACATTTCATAATGACTGTAATCAACCTGAAGCAAGTTGTTTCTCACATTTAAAATCGGTAAAAGATTATAACCTTTGGTGATCTGTTTCAATTACACTTACAAGATGTAGTAATACAACACAACTACAAAATACACTTCAATGACATTAACGAGGGGAAAAAATAATCTTAATTACATGCCGTTCTTTCCTCATCCTTTGGGCAGACTGAATTATTTGTCAGTATTTGTTTCAAGCTTCATTGTGCTGATTCCACCACAAGCAAATATTAATGGAATGCCACAATCACACGTGCACTATGGAGAAATCTTGAGGCACTACATCTTGGCACCGTCACACAGCTGCTGGTCTAGGTTACAAACACCCCAAAATGAAATAGCTACCCAGCCACAGAAGTGGGATGTGATCTGCCATATGCTGAGTTTGGGAAGCTGGTGTTTGAAAAGCTATTCAGAATAATTACTGGAAAAGGAAGATGTAATCTGAGTTACTTCTGGAGTTTGTTACTACAGTAGCTGAATAACCAGTTATCTTTGACATCATCACCATCCAAAGTTACTGATGAAAAGTGTTTGATACTAGAAGGAACAAGAAATTAGTGCAGCATCATCTCTAAGAGTCAGCTGTTTGACTTGTGTTTATACCATGAACAAATTAGGCAGAACACAACTGAATAGATTGTGGCCGATCAGGATTATCCAAGCACAAGAGATAAACAATGCAGAAAATAAGCCAGCAGCCAATTTAAGTAGAAATCCCCTTTTCTAGGTGTGTGGTCTGAAGTGTCATTAAGGCACAGGTTCCCAGACTGTTTTCTGTGGAGATGCAGGTATCCAGACTGCAGATGTTCCACAGACAGCTCATTAGTCACACAGTGCTCAGTTCACCAGGTTCCTTCCAGCCGAGAAACTCTACTGACATGCCACAAAAGATATAGAAAAGTGTGTTAATGATGTTAGGTATGTCTGTAAGCAATCTTCATGATGACAGAGAGGCCACGGGCCTGGGAGTGTCGAAGGATGCCCTCAGTGAGACAATTAAAGTCTTAATAGAACAATTTCTATTAAAAACACAGCCCATTCTGTAGAAGTCTAGAGCATCACTCCTTCCAGCTGCTCCCCTTGCCTCATGTAAAGCTGTCACTTCAGCCATATGCAGACACCTGTTCCCTTCATCTGCTTCCCTCCTCTCTCACTTGCATTAAATGCTCATCTCATATGATACAAAAGTTCATTCCTACCCCCTTTGTTTAGTACCAGCACAACAGAAATGCAAACAACAACAAGAACAAAATCTCTTCCTGGAACTTTTACAACAATTGCAACACTCTTATCTTTGTCAATGCATGATAATTTCCCCATTTTCATCTTTCTGTCATTTATTATTCACAAGGCAGTAAGAGCACAAGCATGTTGAAGAAGAAAAGTCTGGTTAGAATGTTGTAATTCACATATTCTTTAGTGAAACCAGTGCTGAGCAAGACACCAGAAAACTACCAAATTCCTAAACCTGGAGCCACAGAAAAAGGTAGGGAGGACATCTTCATGGCATTGTCCTCCCCTCACTGCCACCCCACTGGGGCAGAAGAACCTGCAAAATAGAGAAGGTGCTAAAATAAAATCTCTGGTGCGTAACTGTAGGGTTTGCTGCAACAAATTCTCTTGCTGTGTTGTCTGAGCTGCACTCCCATCACGCACAGCCACCCAGTGCCTGGCCAAGGCCTCCTCACTGAGACACAAAATAAGCAACAGCCACCACAGAGACCAACAACAATGCTCACACAGTTATGAGAAAGAGCAGTAAGATTCATAGTTTTACCTTAAAATGCTCTGGGTCCAGCACACTAATCTGTACATTAATTAGTGGTTTGGAAGAGCTACATAGATACCAGACTTCTGGCTAAACAAAAACCCCTTCTGAGCGGCTTTTCCTGTCTCTGCGGTTCAAGAAACCACCCGTTAAACTGGTAACAAAAGATAATTAGCCCATAACTGCAGCTGCTGCTTGCATGTTATCTCCTCTGTTTACAAATCCTTGAAACTTCTGTTTTGCCCAATTAAGAGTTGGGATTGTTTTTTCCCTTCTAGTAGCAAGAAGAGAAGAAACTCTTTTGTACGATCTTGATCCCTCAATAGTTTTTTCTCTGAATACACCACTCAGCTACCACTAGGCCGCTGTCATAAGGTACTAAACTTTGTCTTAATGAACCAGCTTCTTGCTAAATCACAGACTGTTTTTCCCTGTATCTAACACTCCACACCCCAAGATCGGATGCATTCACTCCATTGTGCAGATACTGCAGATGAGTAAGCTTGATAGTTAACAACCTGAAAGCTAACTCTAATTTAAATTACTCCAATACTATAAGCACATTTCCCCTGAGGAAAGGTAGAATACTTGTGAAATACTGCTTTTAAGATTCTTGATTTTTAGTCACTGAAACACCTACTCACCTAGGAAAAAAAAAGTATTATAGCTTCTCCAATTCTACATTTTATTCATGGCTACATTCAAACAAAATGAATTATTTTAGGGCCAGAGAGAATATTTTAACAGGAACATTTAAGGTGTTATCTGATACAGCCAAAACTAGAACACCAAAACGCTTACTGCCCATGCAGGAGTTGCCCTCACAGCAGATAAACAAAGGTTATCTGATACAATATTAAATACTCATGTACCCGTTCCTCGGACCGGTTTTATTTATCACCTGTACATAAGTATAATTCCAATGCCTTTATTCCTCCTGAAACCATGACTCCCATGCAATGAAGGCACATACTGAAACTCAGAACCCAGAGTGCTGCCACCCAGGATTCCCAGGGAGAGCTGTCCAAGGAGCTGCTGCTCCTCCCAAAGTGCTGGAGGGAGGTCTGTCACTGGGCTGGCAGAGGGTAAGGTATCCTACAGCTTATCCTGTGTGGCAATTCTTTGACAGGAATTAAAAAGAGCTATCAGTAGTAGTCTCTTCTGTCTATCTGGAAAGGAGTTTACCAGACCTCTAAAGTTTATTGTCCCCATCCATTCTCCTCCTTCAAGCAGTGTCACTGCTTGTCTCCAACACTGAATTCCCATTGCTCAGGCAATGCCAGCTACAGGCCTGGCCTGTCATTTTGTTGCCTAGTTGCAGGCCTTTGGGACCTGCAAAAGATAGTGCATCGAAGTCACCCTTTGAATTCCCTGTCAAAAGGGTCTCTGTCGCTGAGTGATGTGCGCCATCAAAGCCTCTGAAACCACCAGCAACTGTAGCATTTGGGATTTTGTCACTCTTCAGAAACAGTAATCTGCCTTCCTTTGAGGACATATCTTCGTGCAGAGCAGCTTCAGGAAAACATCATGACTTGTGTCTGTCTTTGCTTGTTCACCTTCTGCCTCAGCGTTCAGCTGACTGCTTTCCACTTTCACTGCTGCTTAGCCTGCCCTGGGGTTACACAGGTCTTTGCAGAGCATTTACCCACAACATTTCTGGAAAGTCAGCATCCTCAAAACTCTCACTGGGATTTACAGCTCTAGAGGGAGATTTCATCAAAAACTTCTGAGGACACAGAAAACTCAGTGAATTTGTCAATGGTTATGGTTATCATGACTGATGGAATTAGAATTTCTAATTTTATACTCTTTTCCTTATGTTTTACCTATTTCAGACAAATATAGGTTCCTCAAGTATTCTACACTCAATGCAGAAGAGTTGACTGCTATTATCTGTATCAACATTTTTGCAGCCACTTTGTTAGTTTTCAGTCCAGCATTTGAGCACAAAATCCACTTAAAGAGCTCTTGCCTGCATGGGATGTGCTGCTATTGCAGCACAGTCAAGAAAAAGGTTTTGCTGTATCAGAAACACCAAAATTATACTTTAGATCACAAAGAAGGTAAAATCAATATAAATCTTGACCCCCTGTGAATAAGATGAAATGACAGGTCAGCTGCTCTTCGTCATTTCTGGCTAAAAAGGAGCTTAGGAAACGCATACCATGGTAATGACACAGGAGGGAAGTAAAGGAATCCTAAAAGAGCCCAACATAAACCAGTTCAGTGGTGGCATTACGTAACATCCTCAAACAATTTTAACATTGTTGTCTACTTTAAAAATACAACCATTACAAAAAAGGGTCCTGTCCCACTGCTGCAGCTCAAAGCTTCTGTTTAGAAAATTCTGGTCTAAATTCTAACCTAATAACCTATTTTGGAGTCTGGTTGCAGTGACTATGCATGTTTCACTTAAACAATTATGTCTGTAAGTGTTTGGGTTAAGCACTTTTGTAATCCATCTGCACAGACAAATACTGGTGGCCTTCTGGTGGGAAACCCCTCACTGCAGTGAACGCAGCAGCCAATCTCATTGACATGCAAGCCAACCATCATCTCATTCCCTACACCATGTGTGAAAAGAAAACCCATTTCAGTGCTGTCCCAAATGCTCATGACAGCACCACTGAAGTGCTTTCAGCTTTACGGTATCCATTACAATTAATTATCCCAAAGTCCTTGGCATCGACTGGGAAAAAGCCCTTCCTTTTGAATAAATGGACCTCCATCAAAATTACACAGACACCCCAACTGACTGCAAATGAACTCAGATATTCACTGGCATTTTGCTACAAGCAAAGGCCTTTTCTCTATAAAATTGTTTGACAGAGGATTTTACTGCCCTGAATTTCTAGTGTAACAGATAGCATGATGTTTTCACTTGGAGATAAAGCTAAGAAGGTGTGTTTTATGATATTTCAGGAGATGAGGCCAATAACAAGAAAAAAGACAGGTATTTCATGTCAATTTTTTGCCGTTATAAAATCAGTAAAACTGTTTAACAATCATTCCAGAAAGCTTATTCAGTGTCAATTAGACTGCCCATTGTGCTAAATATTAGAAATCAAGTAATAAATTAAACATCTCCCAGAAGCATTGATAATACATAAAGAGAAAGAACATCCAAGTCAACTATGTGCTAGAAATGTGTAAATGCAGGGGACAAAGTCTATTAGTGTGAAAAACTACCTAAGGACTGAAAGTTCTGTTTATTTAGAAGTTACTGAGTTGACAAAAGCTCGAAACTTTATGAGCTCCTTCTCCCTTAAGGATTGGAATAGCAGAAAAGAAAGGCAGCATTTTACCATTTCAATTCTGTGTTAAGTTCTGTCTTTATGACACCTCATTTGTCAAGGTTAATATTTGCCTTTCACTGTCCCTAAATAAATTCTGCTTATTATAGTTACTAAAGTTACCTGGCGTGTTATAGCAGAGTCGGCATTTGCTGCGTTATGAACTCTGCATTGTAGATATTTTAAACTCCATCTTTCCTCTGGGTGAAATGATTTCTGTAACAATGGCTACTCTAGGTGTCTATTTTGGGATGGACCTACATTGAAATGACTGCACGAAGATGTCATTAAAATACAAATGAAAGAAAATTCAGCACAGGTACTATACTCCTCAGATTGCCTCATCCTTGTTTCACAGCACTTACATTTGTATTGATTTTATAATGAATGCACACGAGATGAGGGAAGTGCTGACTTTTCTTGCTCTGCCATGCTCATTGCAGCTTTTCTTGTCTCAGTGAGGTGCAGAGTCTCACTGAACTATTAAAAAGGACAGCAGTAGAATAAGTTTCTTTTATAGTACAACCATTGTACAGCTTCTCTCATAAGACACTAGGTATAACCTGTTTAGTGCATTCAGAGAAGATGAAACTTGTGATTTAATATTCTTTAGAATGCACAACTTGAAAGAAAGTGCAGTTTGGAACACTATTAAAACATCCACCAAGGCACCACTGACAAAAACTCTACCTGTCCCTTCACCCTCAGCCCACACAGGGATTCTGTGGATAAAAGTGACCCCACAAAATCATACTGTGAGTGATTCTTCAAGGGAGGATGGTAATGGGTTTGGCTGGAATAAGGTATTGAAACATTGCCAGTCAGGGCTTTGAGGAGTTTTCCTAGAACATCAGACCGATTTTCTACCTGTGAGATCTCTTCAAGACATTATTTACTTAGAGACAATACCTAAACCACAAGCAGAACAATCAGCTGGCACTAAAGAAGGGTGATAGCATCACAGTGTTTAATACTAAATACTACTGGAAATACCACTTACCACAAGACAATTAATACCAGGTATTGTCTATATTAATACCATTAATACAGACAATGTTGAAACTTATTCCCAAGGACTCTGCTTCAGAGACAGCCACCTACTTGCTTTGCAGGCCATGTCAGAACTCACTGTAAGCTGACAAGAGACAGAATGCTCACATTGAAACATATGAGGGAGGAAAAAACTAAAATATGACATTTTAGCCTTTGAAACAGTTGTTTAGACAGTATAGCAAATTAAAAAGAAACTTCAACAGCTGTGCACTTGATGCAGAAAAAAACCCCAAAACCAACATATACTAGTACTACCTGAAAAAATATGCTACTATGCTATAAGGAGTTACAAATAAAATAAAAAATAAACCCCACCTTTTGCGTTTGACATAAGGCTGTTACATGAACCTCTGTAAATTCTCAATGGAGAGTAGGTCCATTCTGAGAGACTGCGGAGGTGAAAAGAAAATGTATGAGTTAGTAGTATTTACTCATATAATCCAGGTCCTAAAACTGTTTACAGAGACTGCTGAGGAAAATCATGGCTAAGAAAGTTAGGCCACAGCATCACATATGCCAAGGTCTGTATTTATCTAGGGTTTTTATAGGGAACTATTAATTTGCTTCATATTAAACCAAGGAGGCAATTTTAACCCACCCAAAACTAGAGAACTTTCCCTGTAAGGATGTGACTGGCTTTTTCTCTGCTGCCCTTTCAGCAATATTCCCTTTGCAGGGAGGAAGAAGCAGAAATAGGCTCAATGGATTAAGTCTATATTGACACACTAAAAAGTTTCAAACTTCTGTTGTCCATTCAAGTACTTCATCATTATCAGCTACAGATTAAACTGCTGTCCAGACATATCTGCGTCTGAGTTTTGGAGCATGTACCCTGGATATAAATTGCAAGCTTGCAAAACTTGCAATTTATAAAACTTGCAAAACTGGACTTCACAGAAGACAGAGGGGAGAAAACATTACAATCTCTTGAAAATAACTCCCAAAAGCTTTTAATTTCCAAGGGCCTCTCTTCCTTCTTAAGAGAAGCAGTCCCTTGCCACTCTTCTCATCATGACAGGGCAGCTTAAATACGTGCCAAGAGCACAGCAGATGGTAACACAAGCTGTTTTATTAATGCCGTGCACTGGCAGTGCCACCAGTTGTTCTGTTACATACTCAGAGTTAGTGAGCAGAGCCCCCTGTGGGGAAACGAGAACATTGGAGAGGGTGCTGAAATATTGTATAATAACCTTCCAAAAAGATCCACAACTGAGTGACACGGAGCTACAAGTATTGTGAAAAGTCTGGAAAATCTGTAATGGCAGTTGCTGCCTTGCAAGATGGCCAGTGGAACAGCAACAACCTGTTCAAAACTTCCCATTCAAATGCCAAAATATCAGCTCTCTGCACAGTGATTTCACATTTTTGTTGGGTACTACTTTTCTATTTTAAGCAGGAGCAAGCAGCTTCAATGGTACACAACACTGTGATACTGTGAATTTTGCTCTAGTAAATCTTCCACGGCTTTCTGAATAAATAAGGTCCACCGGTACTATTTTGACAAGAAAGGAACTTGCATCTGAACTTGTACTTTCTGTAGCACTTCAGGCAAGTACTCAGTAAGTCTTTTTAGAGTTGCTGTTACACAGAGAAAGACAGACAGTACACCATTACAAGCTTCCCCAGGTTCCAAACTAAGGAGATTTCACCGCTAAAATACTTTTCAAGCAAATTATATCCTTCTTTCAACTGTCTTGAAAAGAGCTTCCAAGATAGCTTATTTCATAGATAAAAGTTGTTGCAGTAAAACTGATTAAAATATGCTACATTATTTATAGTTCAAAGTTATCTTTGCTTCAGGCAAGGTATTTATACTTTTCATCAGGATTAACTATTTTACCAAGTATTTTTCAAACGTAAGTCACTCAATTTTAATTCAATCCATTACACCTGTTAAGTCTATTTTGGAGAGATTTCTGAGGATTTATTTCACAATAGATGAGCTTAATGCATGTTTCAATGGGAGACAGGCTGGGTGGTTGGAGAGATAGGATGAGATGATCCATGTATCAGTCTCCTATAAGAAGAATTTGACTCTAAAAGAGGGAGACACAAAATGTACACACCGGCTGCTATTCAAGGCCTTTTTTTTTCAGTCTGTCTTCTCTTTCAGTGTACCTGAAAAAAAAATGCTGAAGCAAATTCTGTTTCCTTTGGGAGCACATGTTATTAATGGCTATTAACACTCACAGACTGGTGTGTTTGTCAACAGAGAACTTCACAGAGGTGCAGTTACATCAGGACAGCAATTGCTGTACTGGTTTGCTCCATTTAAACAAAAAGGTCCCAGTATAGCACAGGGGCCATCAGGCACTTCTCTATTTATCTCCTGGCAAGGTGAGCTGTGCCAAACCTAGAAATTCTAAGTCTTGGTTACATACCCATAGAGACTCTTAAAATCCTCAGTTTTTCAGATCATTCCTAGAAAGTGTGAAATTCTCCGCTGATAACCAATATATCATTAATTTTATTTTTTTCTCACATCAAAAAAAAACCAAACCAGCTATATTACATTTCTGTGTGCTGCAGCATTTACATGTTGATTCCACCTTAAAAGATTTAGGTATTCGTTCAGCAAGTTCCTGCACACTAAGGAATTCCTTCCCCCCACACCCGAAGCAAAAAACCCCATCTTCCTCTTTCCTGAGCACAAATGGAAGTGCCTGATACTAAAAAATAGCCAGATCCATTTCTTAAAATGCCAACAGAAGGAATGCTTTCCCCTGCAACTCCTCTGAAGTAAATTGATTCGGTTTGGTAAGCACTACCCACTGCCTCGGTGTCATCTGGAATAAGGAGATACATCCTCTGCTTTGTAAGATCCCTGCTAACAAATTACTGTGCATCATACCTGCCTCCACATTCCTCTGAACAGCTCAACAAGCAAGTTGTTGGCTTCAATCTTATTAGGTGTAAACCAGAAGCTGTTTTTGAAAGCTTCTGGCATTTGTTCAATGTTTATTTTGCACATCGTACACTTAATTTTTCAGCTGGGAAATAAGAAGTGCTACGTTTTGCACGGCGTTCTCAGGCAGTGTAAAAGGACAGCAGGGTTTATATGGTCTTTTTGCTTATTCTGTTGTTTTGGAGGAGAGCTTTTCCACTGTTTCCAATTTCCTTGCCACACAATTTCACTTTGTGCAGCAGCTTTTTTTAACATTTGCATGACACATCAAACACGCTAAAAACTCTTTGTCGTGTTTTATCAATGTTTCCCAGATCGTGTCCTGCTTCCACACTGACAAGCTTGACAGAGGAATTCTTGTTGGATAGTGAATTAACTAGACTCACAAAATTTCTTCAAATTTCTGCAGATTGGTTGTATTCTGCTTTTCCCTTGAGGGACAACATGCACATAAAGACATGGAAAAAGTATTTTTCTCTCAAGAAACAACTTGAGCTATTTAGCAGGTAATAAGAAAAAAACAGTATCTATTGATTAGTTTTGAATCCTGCATCTCAGAAAATAATCCAGCATGCCTTGGTTCTTGGGTGATCAGTTTAGATAAGATTCAAATACAAGGACGAAGTTAAAGTGGAAAAAAAAAGGTAGTTAATGGTCATGACAGTTCAAGAATCCTGGCCTTGCTAAAAACATTGCTAGGAAAGATTAGTTTTTTTGGGAATAAAAGTTGAATTTGTGTCCATCTTTCAGGAACAGCGTTTTGGTAAATCACAGGAGATGCCATTTTGTTACTATCCAGCTTTCAGACAGACTCCCGTGCTGGATTCCCCACGTCATCCCCCACATTGTGCTCTGTGTGAGGTGTAACACAACCACCACACTGAAGTGATCATGCTACCAGTAGCATGAAATTCCTATTTTCTAGGAAGCTGTTTTAATTTCACATAATGTGGATATTTTGTTTTTCAAGAATAATTACAAGTTCCTGTGAAAAGCAGTAACCGTTCTTCAAAACTCTGCTATAAACTTTTAAATTAGAAACCAAATATTCCATCAAGATCCCCTTAACACATGACACCAATAGAGACTTTTTGAAAAGTAATTTACTGAGCTTTATCCTAATATCTACCTATTTCCACACAAAACTCATTGGCAAGAGAGTTACTTCTTGGTATCTCAAGCTGTGGATGGTATCTTTAAGAGCATGGTTTGCTTACAAATATGAAGAGAGAAAAAGCAAATACTGCAGATTTTGGACTGCCCTCAGCTTGATAAAGTACAGATTGGCACTGTTTCCTGAAGGAATTTGGAGTTGTATAACCTCCTTTCAAGATCCCCTTCCTGAGCTTAAGCTTTCTGCAAGCAACTTCTTAGAGCAATTCCAGAGACTGTTTTTAATTAGTTGAACAGTGGGAATTTTTTTCTTTATGTAATACAGAACTACAGGCTTAAAAACAAATAATGTCAAATCCTCCAATCCCAAATATGAAAATATTATTCTAATAGCAGTAATCGAATGACCCTTCCTATATTTTTCTGAATTCTGTCTCTAATTCAGTGATCACTTGAAAGGAGTGGACACTAATCAGAATGTTCCTCCCTAGGCCACGAGGCATTATTTAACTGAAATTACTACGGTTTAGCATTTATTGCTATTATTATGCACAACCCATTTTGTGTAATACATTTAACTATTTGTACAAAGGAGCATTAAGTAAAGGGCTCTCATCCCATTCATAGTTTTCTGTATTGTATCCACTGTTTCCCTTTGAATTCTCTTCCAGCTGGAAGACTCATTCACCTCTTACTCTGCATAACTGCAATACATACTTTTGTCTTGCTCCAAATATCTGAGCTACTGAGGGGAAAATTATCCTTTTAAGGAGCATCAAGATTTTAAAGCACTCTTGCCCACTGCTAAAACAGATATTTTGGACTAGAATATGGTTTGATACACCACCCTTTGAATAGGTCTGTTGTGAATTCCTACAGCTAATACATTGAAAATTAGGGGGGAACCCAGCTCTTATCTAAATAGCCTCTGACAAATTTCAAATAATACACGTGAAAAAACATGTTAAAACTTACGTGAAGGTGAACAAATTGTAATTGGTTTTATTTGACAGTCCATTCCAATGAGAAAGTCATCTTTACCTCTTAGCAACGCTGTCAATGCATTCTCAGAGCTCCAGCTGAAAACAGTCTGAAGAGGCAGGAAGCACGAGCCATCCTTGGTCAGTAACCTTTTCACTGGTGGCAGAAATAAGAGAAAAATGACATCACATTTCTTGCATTAATAAGAACAGTAACAAAATCCAGTTGGGATTAGCATTTGAGAAGCTCAGGCTCGTGGACCAATATGCCTGGTGAAAGTTATGCCTGACCAATTACATCTTAACTAAAGTTCTTAAAATAATGAGAACCGAATCTGACATTTAAAGAAAAGAACAAGAACATTTGTCTACTTAATTATGTTAAGCCTGAAAGCACTTCAGTCCTATAGTTTTCCCTTTCACGATGTTGTTATATAAGCAGCATTAGAACAAGAGAATACTCGGTCTTATACTTCAGTAACTCCACTTTCTAAAAAGGCCTTCACACTCTGTCAAAATCCAAATAATGCACTCCCTCAGTTTACAACTCCACTGTTTTGACTTACCAAATTATTCAGGTGGGGCATTTTTGCTTGGGTAATTAGAGACTGATAGTACCTATTGTTACTATAGATTTCATAATACTTCACTGGAATCTCTCATTAGGGCTGCTTCCCTAATTACACCAGTCACACCAGAGGGAAAGACATCGCCATCACAAGGCTGAGATGTTCATTATTTTATTTTTTTTTAACCTTGGGAGAAAAATCCCACTGGAATTGCTTCAGCAAGATTTCCCATCCTTTACAGCGAGGGAGGAATTTCACTCGGGTGAGTTGACTTTTACACTAAACACAGTAACACAAAAAACTTCCACCCAGCAGGTGACAAGTTCTTCTTGTTTATGAACATTTCAGGAAGCAAATCCTCTGCTTGGGAGAGACCAAAAACAGGTATGAAATGCAACTAGTGATAATATCAATATATACTGATATTTAAAGGAAATGGAAGGCAGCATGGTGAGGAGGATTTTAATGGAAAAAAATATTAACCAAGCTTTGGATAAAATAGGAAAACTGTTCCTAGTGTGTTCACAAAGCCACAATATTGGTTGTGGGTGGGTTTGTGGTGGGCTTTCTTAGTTGGTTGTTTCTTATACAGTACAACATTTTCCATGTTTCTACGGAGTGAAATAAATAACAATTTTGTTTAATACCACTTCTTTGACCTCTTCTTTTTACTAAAGAAGTTTTAGTTTGTTTGGTTTTGTTTGTTTGTTTTTTTAATTTGAAGTTGCAGTAAACTGCAGGTTAGTCAGAGAATATTCTCTGTCAGAATAAGTATAATCACCTCCGAAAGAGGAGAAAAACTGGTATTACTATATCTCTATAATTTGGTACTTGCTGTTAGAAATACACTTATAACAGAAGTCAGAGCAGCAGAACCAAAGTTAAATTTACTCTTGTTCCCTATAAAAAGTACATGCCTTCCTCAAATAAGAACTGTTTTCCAAATTAGAGTATTATGAAGAAGAAACTGGGAGGAAAATGGACTTTCATCCTATTTAGTTAGGGAGCACAGGGAGGAAAAAAACCAGTTTTGCAGGCATAAATAGTTTTTCTCGAAGCAAAATTGCATAGATACCAACAGGATGCTCTGAACAAATTCCTCAATTCGAAGCACTATCTGAGTTACCAAAATCTCTCGTAGGCTGAAATATATAAAAGAGCTTTCAAAAAAGGGCTTTGCATAGTCATTTCCCTGCAGGATAAACTGGCTGCTTTGATTCCACCATATGGTTGAATCATATTCCACCTCAAGAAGCTCTTGCACAGCCAGTAGGAAAAATGGTACAAACACACACAAAAAAATAGTATTTTCTGTGCCATTATCACGATGACAATTTTCTGAATGCTGTTTACTATAAGCACGTGGAATAACTCAGATGTTTACCAGCTCAGTGTTGTTACATAAAGCTGCACACTTGATTAGATTGCTCTGTCAACAATGCTTCAAGTGCTTGTCGATTATTTATTGTACCTAAAAACTGCAGGTCATTTGGCCTTGTGGAACCCAACAAATACAAATTAATATGTTTTTAAATGTTGCTGTATTTTGGTAAACAAACGCCAATGTGACAGCAAGAAGTAAAACTATATATTGGTTAAAAAAAAAAAAGTTTACCTGGAAAACTGTATTTTTCGTTAAAAAAAAAAAAAAAAAAAAAAAAAAAAAAAAAAAAAAACAAACACAAAAAAAACCCCAAAACAGAAAAACCCAAACTTTCATTGTAAAACAAAAATGACACATATCCACTATTTTTTACTAAGCAAAACCAGGTTGGCTACAAAAATAGAACTCTGGGATTTAATGGAGAAGAAAACTTTGCTAAAGTAAGAAATTGCAAACTATCTGAGGAACTCAAGCTTATCTGTTAATTATTCATGTTTCTGTTTTCATTTCCAGCTACTCTGGAGCTGCTGATGCTGGCACTCTTTACTAGGTTTAAGCATCCTTTCAGCTCAACTCTGCCAAATTAAACTGTCACTTTCTATTAAAAAAATCTATAGCGGGAGGTTTTTAATCTTCTGATTTATACTTTGTAATAGGAAGTCAAAGTTTAAATTAGGACGGTATCAGCTTATGAAATAAAGCCCGAGCAGTGCAGTGACAACCACCAGGGAAGAAAAACTAAAGTGCACAGTAGAGCAGTTGGAGCTGCTATTTTTTAAGGGTTTTATTTTACACACTCTCAAACCAGTCTCGCACTTCTTTAAAATAGCAGTGCTCGTGGATTCTGACAGAGCACACCTGCAGGAAGGTGTCATCCAGTGTCTGAACTGTACCTGACTTTACTGACCTACTCCACCTGCAGCCTGTTCACCTTTCGAGTGTATTAAGCAGGCACTGCACAGCTCAGCTGAGTTAACACTCCCTTATGAGAGCTGCTTCTCTTCAAATTTCACAAGGAACTAGGGGCTCCACACTTCACTGTGCTGACAATTAAACTGAACCAACTTCAGTTATTAAACAGCTTTATAAGATGTTATCCTCTCTCCATTTTTTTTTTTTTTTGTAAAATTCTGGCAGAGAAAAACTACAGCAATAGTCCTATTTATTTCCCTTGAACACTACCTTTTCTTTACATTTTTTCCTCCTAAGTGTTCTCCATCTTCTCCACCAGAATCACTCTTTTATTTTTTATCACTTTTTTTCCCCACCAATCTACCTTTACCCTTCTGATTTTTTTAATTTTTTTTTTTTTTTCCCCGGCAGCTGTTTCCCTTGTTTTCTGTGCAGGCACAACCAGTATTTACTCTCTATTCTCCATTTGCTCCTGTGATGCTGCAAAGCCAGTTCCCCCCTCAGAAGAGAGTTATCCTTGTAGAGAGGACCTGTTTACTACAGAAGGAATACGTGCACTGCAGTAGCTGAACCTGTTTGCTCAGTCCCAGCAGAGAGAAAGCAGCCATCACCCATCAGCTGATTTTAGCTACTTTAATAGCAAAAGAATCTGTGGCTAAACGTTGAGAATTTGTAAAGAAAAAAAAAATCACTGAGACAAGAAGATCTCAAGTAAAAGAGCAAAAGCAGAAGAAAACAGAAATACCTCAACACTTGCTGTGGAAGGAAATGTCTCAGACACTTTACACCTCACATATTTACCCAAAATATTCCCATGATCTAAAATTCCTCATGGAAGTAAATTCTCAAGCTCCCATTTCAGTTCTCAAGAGTTATTAGCTTCCCATTTCCAAGAAACCTTCAGTCAAACAGCTTATCCAACTGGTTTAAATTTTCACACTTGAAGACAGCTCTAAACATGTGCTCTCTGCTTCTACTTGGGGCAATATTTCCCTCAGTGCCTATTGGTAGTCCCACTCAAGATTATAAGCAGGACCTTTTAGTATCACTGTAATTTAAAAATTTATTTCTTGACTCAGTAGATTAGTGCTTAAAGATGGAAAATTAGCTCCCAGGATTTGAGTTTTCTTTCATCAAGTTCTACATTTCATCTTGTTTACTATGAAAGTTTAGATCCCTTTGTTCCCATGTCACGAGCACTGGAAATATTTTTTTTCTCTATTTACGCTGACATTATTGTTCTGAGGTACAGCTGAAGAAAATTCAGTTACAAGATGTGCTCCAGACAGGGAGAAAGTGACCTCAGCCTGGGAGAAACAGAATTTATTAGGGTTACTGTAGCACAATTGCTCATAAAATGATTATTTACTGCAATCACTAGCACTCTCTCCATCATGTCATGTCTCATGAACTTTGAGATCATTTTTGCAGAAGCTTAAATTGCCTATAAGCATAATCTTGTTATGACATCTTTATCTTGTCACAGGAAATTTTACTCCCATCCTTCTTTTGTCCTAGGGATCTATAGTTCACTCCTACTATTAATAGATGTCAGCCACTCCGTCTGGCTCAGCATGTTTTGCCAGGCTGGATTTCACTGGAGCCACCACTGACAGCTGTGGCTCAGCCAGAATTCCCTCTCTCTTTGCACAGACTGAGTAAGAAACGGGATTATTGAGGAGAATACACAAGCTGACTGTAATACAATTAGCACAAAACACTGCAAGGTCACCAGAGGATAATTAAACTGGGTAAAAAAAAGACTCATCTCTACAAAGATTTTTAGAAAAGACCATTGAAACAGTCTTCTTGCAGCATGGTGTCCTTAGTACTGATTGCCAACAACATAATGTAACTGCTGCTTCCTATGCTTGGTTTCTACTTTAGATTCCCTTGTGCTGCCTCATGACTGGTTTCTGTATCCACTCTGTTTGTAACCAGAGCCTGATCCTGCAAACTGTGACACTGCTACTTTCCCCCGAAGAAAGCCAAGCTGCATTTCAAAGCTCCATAACTCCAACTTCATGGGGATTTACCTCGAAATTCCAGTACAAGAAGTTATCCAGATGAACTCCACAGTGCGTGGAAAAGTATCCCTTCTTTTGTTTCAAACCCATGACCTGCTGCTTCATTTGGGGCCCTCCTGTCACCACATCACTGCTTTTATGATTTCTTCAGACTTTTTGCCGTCTTTGCCCTCCACCCAGTTCTCGCATTTCCAAACTGAAGAGATTCCAAGCAGCTGTTCCTCACATGGAAGCCACTCCATACTTACCATTCCAATCTCCACAAAAAAACTTATTCCTGCTTTTATCCATCATTCATGACCTTCCCCCTCTCCCACCACATAAAAACCAGGAAGAACCTACTTTCTGGGATGACCACAGCTGTCACTGAGTGGTTTAGAAAGCAAAAATTCTAGAACTGACTGTAACAGGAGTGAAAAACTGCTTCTCATCACCAGGGCCCCAAATGATGTCTGACAATGGCATCATAGACCCTCTTCTACCTCCTCCTCCTCCTCATTTCAGCCTCATCCACTTCATTCCCTTTCCTTACACGAAAATCTGAAATCTCCAATTATGTAATAGAAATTAAAAAGGCAGAGAACATCAGGAATTAAATACTGTGAGAAGTGTTTCCCGCTACATTTTCCACACTGGAGCAGCGCAAATGGGGCAGAAAGTCACCCTATGAATTACACATTATTAACTCCAATTATTCAAAACTTAGAGGAATTTATTTTCATCACAGGATTTAAAGAATGCATTTCTCCCATACAGTAATTTTTCAAGGAGGAGGCAGTTTAAGATAGAGTTTTTTAATCAGCGTGCCCAGTTGGGCAACTCAAAGAATTTTTTGCTCACATGTGACCAGATAAGATTTTAAGCACCACTCACACTTTGTATAAAGGGTCTATAAGCTGAAAAACTACATTCAACGAGATTGTTCAGAGTTTTTTTCATATAATAAAGAGCAGTGAGCAGTTGCAAACAATCACTGCTGTAATTCAGGTAACTCTGAAGCCTCAACTCCACTAATAAAAGTGACAGACTCTCTAAGAGAACACCCAAAACCTGTTGAGATCTCTTTCCATTCAAGCAAACAGCTTAAATTATCCCATCCCTGCGAGGGAAACAAAGGATGGTCTTCTCTGCAGTCCAAAGCTTTTCTGAAAATAGATAATAAATCATAAATTAAATTCCCCCCCCCCCTACTAATAACCACTGCCTGGAGGAGATAAGCTAAATTTGGGGTTTAAGCACTCAGTCTGTTTTAAACTCCAAAGATGCTCTGAAACATGATAAAATTTAAAGCTTGGAGGGGAAAAAAAAAAACAAAACACAAAACCACGAAGAAACTGTAACACAGCAAGTTGCAAATGAGGATGGGCAGGAGCCAAAGTGAAGCCTGTGTTCTGCTGCAGGCATTTCTACCCCACTCTCACAAGCACCTGGATGAGGATCCATTCTGTGCAAGTACATAAGGGACAGCCAGGACACCTTTCCATGGATTTTCAAGTAGTCTGAAATAATCAAAATTGACTTTTTTGCTTCTTAACTGGAAAACTGGAAACTGCTAGAAGAGTTCTCCTGGATTAGATATTCCTACCCTGATGCAGTTTGTCCTACATTTGATTAATTGCCACCATGAAAATCATTTTCTTCATGCTCTGCTAACTGTATTCTAAAGGAGCTTTTCTCTGATAATAACTTCAAATTCCAATTGCTGTGACAGACTCTTCTCCTTTGAATTGTTTGGACCTTTGATGAAGACATACCCCATTTATCTTTGCTGAAATCTAAGGTGCTGGGCTCTGAAGCTCTCCAGCATGCTTCTGCCCCCACAAGGTATGTGTGACATCCTACATTTACTAGGAAAAGGTACTATAAATATCCTAATTTAATAAATAAACTGAAAAGTATAAACCTCATCGTTTATAAATACATTAGGACTGGGATATACATGTGTAAGGATATACCTTAGGGAGAAAATAAGTTATTATAATGTTGCTATGTGAAAATTCATTTACAGCTATATATATATATATATATATTCACCCTTTATTAAAGGCTTTTTACCCTACATTAGTCCACACAGCATTGCTTAATAACCTGTGGTGCTTTCTGAGGACAGAGGTTATATGTGAACTGCAGGAAAAGTGTGTGCTCCAACAAGCCTGCAGTTCTGCCACCTTTATAAATAGGTGCTTTTCATTTTGAATTAAAAAAAACCAAAACAAAACAAAACAAAAAACCTAGCAACACAGCTAACAGAGACTTCTGTGAGAGTGAGATTGAAAAATCCTTCCTGCTTCCTCACCAAGCAATTCCAATAACAGCTTCATGAAGTAACACAGAAACGGGAACTTCAAGTATCAGGAAAAAAAAAAAATCCATAATATCAAGTTACTGGATAAGGGAAAAGTTTTTCTAATTATCTATATTATACAACTTCTCAAATCCAGAGATTTAATAACTACCCCCTTCAAAGGAATTTAACAGAACTCTGCATCTGGAAGAAGACTGGATCATTTCATTTTTTTTTGCCAAAGTACATTTTAATTCACTGCTAGTCAATATAAATTGCCTCAAAAACCTCAAAACATTTTTGGTTTGGCCACTCTACTGAAGCCTCATGTCATCACTACTATCAAACTCAGTTACATTAGCATAAATTCATCAGATCTTAATCTTCTACCTGTGAAAGATCTGCCTTACATTTCTCAATAATCAATTAAGCCCATTAAAAGCCATCTGCTTAGATTCTCACAGAATAAGTTACTCGAGAAGTTCAGCAGAGATAAAGCTACAAAGCAGCTGAGGTGTTTAGGTCAATTATGAGAACAAGAAGCAAAAGCAAAACAAAATTTTCAAAGATGCAGTGTTTTTTTCCTAATACAGCCAAGAAGTTTGACTTCTTGACTTCTAATAAAAATACAGTATACTTATTTCATTTCCTTAAACAAACATTACCATTTCCATCCTTCTGATCACTACATATAACTTTGTTTCTCTGTGAATTTCCAGGGTTTGCTTTTCTTGTTATTAAAGGTTTCTGATATGGCATTAGTGCCCTTTATTTTTTTAGTGTAATTGTCTGGGGTTTTTTTTCCAGTATAAATTATAAAGTTCTCTCTTTGGTGAATCATCTCAAAAAAGGTCAGAGCACAAATAAATTGCATGACATGAGAGTTTTTATGTTGATCATAACTAATAGAACTAGATTTAACTTAATTGCCCAGTTAAAAATTGGAGAATGCTTACCACTTATTTAAACGCTACCATTTATTTAAATATCTCTTGGCCTTGTATAAAGCAATTGTTTCCAAATCTGCAGTTGTGACCAAGGTTAAATTACGTAGAGGAGGGATCTCAACAACAATCTGTTTAAAACAGTAAAGCTACTACCTGACTGTTGGGAAAGCAATGATTTTTTTATGTTTCATTTTACTGAAACAGATTTTAATATCTTTTTTATTATAATACAAAGTCAGACATGCCATTAACACAGACTTTTAAAACTGAAAGAAAACCATTTCAAGCTCCAAGCATCTAACACCGTCACTTTTTACCATCAGGTGACAGCATTTTGTAATGCTCACAATCCCCTGGTTTAGTTGGGATACAGGAACACTGAACAATTCTGTAAGGAGATGCAAGCTGTAAATACCAGAAAAATATGGGTACTGCTTAAAAAGCACAGCTGGAGAAGTAATGCACAGAGCCAAATGGAGAAAGACAAAGCAAGCATGAATACCTGATTAAACAAACATCTGTCTTAATCTGAAAGAATTTATATTGGCCAGATGAGCTCAGGTTGCTCAGTTTCATCAAAATGCTGCTTGCTTTAAAATAATCAGTTTATTGCACCTTAAAATAAGATGTAGCTTAGAAGCAAAACCCATCCTGTGTCCTTTCATGATTTTGAGTATTTATCTATCCATGTACCTGTATGTACATGTACATGCCCTCTAATCAGACAGAAAAAGTCATGGCTCAATCCCCCAGATGATTTTTTCTCCCTCAGGACTCAGCTGCCTGGGCTACTTGTGCTAAAAGCAGAGGAAAACCAAGGCAAATATCCCAATACTTGTCATTTCTGTGGAGGCACAGAGCCACTCAGCCAATGTGGCATCATCCAAATAATACCTGGCAAAACCATGCCAATGGGAATTCAGGACCTCAGCGCTGAACATGAAAGACAGGCAACCCAAAACTGTTCTGAGTCATCTTTTTCCTGAAAATTAGCAGCCACTACCCCACAAGTGCTAAGTGCACATCCAAAGGATGCACCAGGGCTTGGGAAAACTATCCTTCTGTAAATACTTGTAAACTCTAAACTGTCTCAGAGTCGGCTCTGAAACTGTACCTGTTAGAATATGTGCTCTGATATACACCAAATTAAAGACTTTTTTTCCTGTTGAAGGGAAAGGCTGAACTGTAATTTAAAAGGAAGAAAAATGATATAAGACAAATTGACTTTTACTTTCTGGTGTTTGCTTATCTGGGGGAATATTGTTTTTAAATTTGAAATTCTGAATCTTCACATAGGAGTCATAATCTTCCATTTCATGCCCCTCTTTTGGCTCTAAGTCCCATTGATTATTTACCACCATCAGGTGCTACTACAATATAATACACTGCACAAAATTGCTGCCTGGTTTACTGAAAAACAGATGAGCTTGTAGAGTGGGAATCTTAGTTTATAGGAATGTATCAAAGAACTCTTGATATAACTGGTCCAGCTGCATTTCCATATCCAGATTCAAGAATGATTTGGGTTGGAAGGAATTTTGAGGACAAGCCCCCTGCCATAGCCCTGGTTTTTTAATATTAAATATTTTTTCAGCAATAATTTAAGTATTTTGTTGATGTTACTCATAAAATCATGCTACTAAAGTCATTGTTTTGGTGCCACCATATATTAATCTGCAGTACAGTCTTGTGCAGAGACACAGCAGAAATTTTGCTAACAATTTACCTTCAAGTGTGTGATTTAAAACACCATCTAACAGATATTAATATCTACTGCGGATGTTCTTCCAACTGGAGTGGTAAAGGGGATATCAATCAAGATATAACTTTTCATGGGATTAAGCCTTTGCATAAATATTAATCCTTTCACTCCATCTAGAGCTGTGAAGAACTTCACCATATAAACCCTTTCCTATTTTACATTTTAGGAGCATAAACTGCCTATGGTGCATTTTTATAATGAAACGTGCACTGCTAATGTGATTCTTTTAATTTTTCTTTTTTTTTTTTTTTTCTGCAGAGCACTTTAAAAATATAAGCTTCATTTTTTGAGCTACTTATTAAAATCTGCTTTCAATGAGAGCAAATGCTCAAAAGCAGAATCTGTTTTCATAGAAATAACAGTACATTTTTAGATAGGAACTAGACTTTTATCCTTTCGTGGAAAATTGAATGATTGTGCTGCACAATAATTTACATTATCCGGTATGCAGAGATTATTTTTTTTTACCATTATATTAGACCTCTACGTAGTTTTCTGAAGCAAATACCATTCAGAAGCAACCACCACTTACCCTCGTGTTTGAATCAAGTAACTGCTCAGAAAATCTCCAGCATTATTGGGAAATGTATAAAAGGACCGATCTTTTTGGCACTGCCATGTCAGCAGAACAGCCAATCATCCATTAATTGCCTCTTTCCATGGAGTTTCACAACTCTGGTCAGTCTCTCTTAAGCTGAGGAAAGGCAGTACAGGTGCCATCATTCCAAAAAGAACCTCCCATTTTCTGCCCAGTCCCTGCGGTTTCCAGCGCCTTATTTCCTGTACAGCTCTCAGCAAGCCATAAGCAATCTGCAGAAGGTGCACTGGTCCAAAAATAAATGCAGCTTCAGAATACATCTGATTGCTGCTCAGAACAACAACTGACAATTAGCTGATTACAAAAAAACATTCATCTTAAAAACAATGCTTCTCACTGTGCTGAAACCCTATAAATATCTAGAGATTGCTTTGATGCCAACTTCCCCATCCATATCTCTTGTGTCTCATAATAACCAGTTCCTGCTTCAGAGTGACTGAAGAAATGGCAATCATAATTTTAGATGAATATACTGATTGTCATGGGGCTGTAAATCTGTTGGGAGACAAAGTTTCCTTGCTGCAGAGAACAGTAAATACCAGCTGTGTTTCCAATTACACGTGTCTGCTCGGGGAAGGTGGGATTTTTCTCTCCCTTCAAGGCTACTCCTTTAGGAGAAGCAATAAAAAAGGAAGTTATGACTGTGACACTGAGCCTACCAAGCAGGATTATACAGAATTTAAGGGCTAATACCTAAAAAAAAAAAAAAAAAACAAACCCAAACCTTACTGCATCTCACCCTCAGTTCTGGTGGGAGCACCCCACAGCCTGCTCCTGCCTCATTGTATGTCCACAAAAAAACAGAGGGAGAAAATTAGATGGAAATGCTCATGGATCAAGATAAAGATAGGGTGAATTATTTGCCAGTTATTACCACAGGCAAAACAGACTGAAGGATAAGTTAATTTAATGCAGCACCAATTAAAGATGGATGATGATTAAAAAGAGAGAAAAGCTAAAGTACTTTCCCCAGCCACTACCCCTTGTTTCCAGGCTAGACGCCAATCCCTCATTCCCTATTCCTTTGCCTCCTCCAGAACTGATCACCTAACTAGATCCAGCATAACTATTAAATGGATCAAAGGTTTCTGTCTGTCTGACAGAGGATTTCACACTTGTGTTGAACGTCTGACCTGTTATTTCAACCCCTTTCCTTCACATCTCACCCTGGAAAGGGTACATAAGCTTATTAAGTTCAAATTCAGTTTCTCAGATCTGCAAGACCAAGACAATGTTGGAGTGGCAGCAAAAATAATGTACTAATTATTTTGGCACACAGTTCCTAAAAGACACCTCTGCAAAGTGGCTCACCGTCTTGAAAACTGTCCAAAAATTCAGTAATCCCAACTATATTAAAATCAAGCTATGAAGAAACCAATTTCTGGCAATTACTTCGAGTGCTCTGTGTCAAGACAAGGCTTGTGATAAAAACTCCAAACGAATTAGGGAGAGGAAAAATGTGATGTGACAAAAATCTCATTGCTCCCTTCCCGTCTATCTTAATATTTCTCCGAGCAAGCTCTTACCTGTCTGTGTAATTTAATTAGCAGTGATGTTACAAGCTCAGGACCCAAAGACTTAGTTTGCAGGTGTCAATCACTTTCAGAGAGCCCCATTCATGGCTGAAAAGGCCACAAATTGATCAATGACATGCCCTTGCTCGTGCTGGCAATGACAGCAGCTCTTTTAGTCTTTCTGAGAACAACAAAAAGAGGCTTTCTCAGCTTAAAAAATAAACAAGAAGCAGTGACCTGAGTCTGGGTTGAACTTGTCTCAGTAGGTCACTTGATGCAATTACGTGAGTCTTGCCAAGGGGAGCCACAATTGCTGCCAACACACTGCACATCACAGTCACAATGCATGCTGGAACTGGATATTATTTTTTTTTTTTCAGTATGAAGCTATCAGGTCCCTACTTCCAGAACCGTCTGACACATGCATTGTATCAGCTTTTACCTGTCCAGTTTTACAGATGCCAACTGTGAAAACCTTCCAGGTGAACCATTGCCACGTGGCACCCTGCATTTCTCAGGAGATTCCCCCAAAATGCAGATCCTGAATGGCGAAGTAAAATGAAGATATAAAGTATATTGGAACACAAATTAGCCTTTTCTTAAACACATGGACAAGATCTAATATCACCTGAAGCATTTCCTTCTCAAAGGGAAACCTATAGAAATTCCACGTCCATTTTTCACAAAACAATAAAAAACTTTCAGGCAAAAAATTTGAGGCAAAATTCAGAATCAAAATTTGTCCACAATGTAAAAATGGCAGGAGGAAAACACTGAGAAGACTCAGCTCTCTCCCTTATAGAAGATGTGGGAATTTATCTTCAAATCTTTGTTTATCAGAAGATGCATCAGGCTTGTTACACTGGCAGATCACGGTTCAAAAGTCATCTCTGCTATATTATTTACTCCCTTTTTCTGCACTTAAAAATCCTTATTAAAGAGCAAGACCTCATAAATTCAGTTCCAGGAAAATATAATTCCTCGTGTGGAGGTGAAAGGCCACTACATTTTTAGCTTTTAATCTCCAAAGAAACGTAGATCTCTCTATGTAATTCTTTCAGAGCCTCTGAAAAAAAAACCACAAAAATCTACAGTTGTGAGGATTTCAAGGCTCAGAAGGCCCAGCATGTAACCAAATTTACCTTCCTGAATAACTGGACAACAAAAATTAATTTCTCCTGCTCTTCCCATCTTCAGGGTTTTGTAAGCAATTGTCTTTTACCCTGGATTTATTTGTGTTCTAAAAAAACATGGGTTCGATTCCAGAACAGCTCTTTTAGTACTGATCAACTTACAGGTTAAGAGGCAAACAAAATTTTCCCCCAATTTTTGTCCTGTCAGGAGAGACATCTATTATAGTTCCAAAGGTAAATATTAAAAACATAGTTAATTAGGCAAAAAAATTATCCATGTAAGTCACTTTATGATTAATTATGGCACCTGAAATATTTAAGCACGTAAATACTTGTTACTGTCTTTTAAGAAACAAAAATACCTGTAAAAATATTTTAAATAATAGTAGTGCAGGATATTTCATGTTCAGCAATTAAATGAAAAAGCAATAAAATTATCCCTCATATTTTTTTCCTCAGGTAAAAAAACCAACTAATTAGATGACTATTGAAAGTAAGATTTCAGTTTCTACCAGAAATTCTGATACTCAAACATGCAGCATTTTTTATATATGCAGTTTATATGCAGCTAGGCTTCCTCTTTCATTTAAACAAGAAATAAAAGCATGGAATAAAAATTATTAAATTTTAATTAAAAAAAAAAAAACAAGAAAACAAAAACAGCTCAGAGTGGGAGAAGTCAGAGAGCACAGAGCAAACTAATTTTGGAGGAAAACAATAAAATTGTCAATTTAAGTCTGTAATTGTAAACTACAAAGAAAAAAAAAGTGCATAGTGTCTTCTTATGACAACAGTTTAAAGTTACAGTTAATACAGTTAATACTTAATAACTGCATCAGTGTGACTGCAACTGTACACGTGGGTATCATCCCCTAAAATAGAGAACTACACAACAGCTCTGTAATTAAAGTTGCTTGAATAACCAAACCCACACCGATTGCAGTGCTGAAGGTCAGAACTCGTAGCTATAATTTAAACTGGGATTAGCAAAGCCTGGGATTCACACGACACCAACCCAAGACACCATCAAAAACACTGGGATCCGTCTTGGATTCTTGCACAAGACACAGACTTGGCAAACTTCTTTCCACCAGTCCCTGAAAAATAGTGTTGTTTAAAGCCAGGTTTTTCCATTCCAGACTGACTTCAAGAATTTACCACATCTACCAAATAACGTGGAACAAATCCACGTTAAGAGGAAATTCATGTTAAGGGCTGCAGTTTCACTCAGCATAACAATGATTGGTTTCAACACAACTCAGTAACAACAGAAGCAACTAAGAATATTTCTAAAATCTTACTTTGAGTATGACAATGAATGGTCCACAAAGTAACACATCTAACAAGCTGCTTTGAAACTCTAACTAGAAGAGAGATTAGGACCTTCCAGGAATAGATGCTAATAAATCTGGACCTTTACAGAAGTGGTACAGCACTGACTTTCGGCTTTGTCAGTGAAAAATAAAAGTGTCTCGATTTTTTTTTCCAAAGCAAAAGATTGTATTTATTGAGATGAGGCATCAGCATAATATCAGCACAAGGAGAACTTGAAGTTCTCTGGTCAAATTGCTGTAGAGGAGTCAGCAAATCACTGGACATTTGTCCAAGATGAGCATGGATTTACACTCTCCTTCTACTGCTTCGCTGACAGGCTTGAAGTACCTTCAAATTAACACTATTTACTCTTTTTTTGGTATTTTTTCCCAGTCCCCTCAAGCGTTGCACTGTATTATAGCAATAGGTTTCCACACAGTACAGAGAATAAATATGTGAATGGAAACTATTAAGCCAATATATTTGAATTTTTATACAAAAGCAAGTGGATACATGCAGGAAACAGATTCTAGAGATAATTATTTGTCACTGAATAGAAATATTTTAAAATTGCATACATAGTGGAAAACCCAGAAGTCTACAGTCTGAAAAAGAGGATAGTTTATGCAAGCAAAGACATAAACACTAAACAAAACCAAGTTCCATTTGTCCAAACATTTCCTACTCTGCAATTTTAGAGTCAAGTGAAAGGATATGAGCAGTTAAAGCCGCATTCAACTCCTTCAGCTACTGAAAATCTTCTGGATTCAAGAATGCAAATATTAGCAAAAAAGACAACAGTTCATATTGCTAACATAAGATTTTAGAGAGCCAACAGCTGCAGTTTTAGTGCCATGACAGTTAAATTACACACTTTACATTAATGAACTGAAATTGTATCTAACAAAGTTTTCCACATCTTTTTTTTCCTATTTTTTAGATGATTATGATCCAAAACATGATTCTATGTTGGGTACAACTGTATTCTGCCATTCTTCTTTTCCCATGAGCAAGCTCCTAGTACTGAAGGGAAAACCCAAGTGGATTTTTTACGAAGTGAATATACTCCTCCTGACAGGCAATGTGTCTGGCCACACAGAGCTCACCGCAGGATAATCATCTAATACGGTAAATTATTGATTAATTTGCTTGATACCTTACTTCTAGAAAATCTTTTAGCACTTTGTGCATTGGTGAAAGATTCCTGGCTGACAGGCCTGAGGAACTAAATTTAGGAGTGCAAGTGTATGAATATGGTTTTATCACATAGAGGGACATCACTAAAAAAAAAAAAATTAAAAACTCTACTTCTTGGCTTCTTAACAATGCTGTCAACAGAGAGGCTAATTAGTACTAATTCCAGCAGCAGCTTTACAGCACATATTCATAAAGACACTGTTCTGACCTTGCTGGTATTTATCAGGATTGTCCATGTAACAGCAGCTAAATGCTACTATAACAAGGTCTCAGCTTTTCCATGTTATATGGACAGAGTAAAAGGAGACCTTTTCCCCAGAGTTAATCCTACAAATATATAAAGAGAGAGACTAAACATAAGTTGCAAAACTCTGTTTGAGGAAAACTGAGGAAAAGAAAAATACAAGTGGACAGAGTGAGTGAATTTGATCAAAGGACAATTTCTTGTATTAAGATTGAGAGTCAAATCTTCCTGATTATAAATACTGAAGCAGAAAACACTGAAGTGTCTCTTGCCTATCATTTTTCCAAATATCACTGTTAAATCCATTTATTTTCTTATGAAGAAGTCAGCAGTTCTCAAGGCTGAGAAGCATCTCGTTGCAATCCCCTGAGCTCGCTAACCTGGCTGCTGTTTTACACACTTAGCCAGGAGCACCTCTGCCAGACTGCACTGCATTTTGTTATGAAACAGCCGGCAAACACAGTTGATTTTATTTCTTCCCCTTCCTTCACCATGCCTCTCCCTAAAGATTGGCCACCTGTGACTACACAGCAGCTTCCAAAGAGGTCACATGAGAAATTATACCCTTGGAGAGAAAACAGGTTTCTGTACAACAGAAGAGAGTAATGCTAAGTGAATGATTCCCAAAACGGGATTAGAGGGTGACTTTTGGTGATCTGCAAAGAGGTGATTTGTTGCACACTACTGAGTCTCATTCCAAAGCAGCTCTTGTCATTTAACTAATGTTCCTGCTCATACAAGCACTGAGATTTTGGCATATTATGACTTGATGCTCAGCTGAAGCAGCTTAGTTCATGGCGTTGTCAGGATACAAATCCCTCCTCTCCCGTACACTGAAAATGAGGCACCAAAGCAAGGGATTTGTGACATACACTCAAAGCTGATGGGCCTCAGTCCTGTGACAGGAAAAACTGAAGCGCCAGGAACAACTGAATTCCTGTCACTCTTGGGAATTTAGGCATCTCAGCCATCCAGAACGTGACTCTGGATTACATCTACTCTGTGATCATTAGAGATTGATGGCTCACAGCCAATCTAGGCAAGAAAATAGAGTCTAAAAGTGAAGAGGAGAAGTAAGCAAAGCATTAAGCCGCTGAGTGCACTTAAAAAAAAACTATTAAAAGCATAAAGAAGGGAACTAGTTGCTTGATTTCTTTTTTTTTTTTTTAAATTGAGTATCTGAAAGAAAGGTGACACTGCTCTCTGCTGAGGGAAAAGAAAGGCAAGAAGGTCATACTTTCCAAATGGACAACACTCAAATTTAGTGCCTGCTAAAGGACTGTAAACCTCATATTTCATTTTGAACCCAATGTCAGGTACTACGCAGTTTATGTATGTGCAGTTTCGAAGGATCTTTATAGTTTCTCACAGCAACACGTACATGTTAACACTAACCTCAGACAAAAATCTCTAATCTGCTTAATTCCACTTTGTAATTTGATAACTGATCTACAGCATTATCCACTGACTTGGTTATACTGTTCACTTTACTTGCAAGACTTGCATTAGATTTATTTTTTTTTTAATCAGGCAGGTAAGAGCAACCACTGATGAGGTAAGTACTGCCAGACTTGTCAGACAGCTCCTGTAAATAGCATTTAACACTTTGACACTAATGTGCTTCAGTTTGAATGACACTGTGTGGAGTTTACATCTGAATACCAATAATGCCAAAACTACATGGGATAATCAAACCTGCAACAGAGGGTAACAAAACAAGTTGCAAGGAGGAGAAGTGCACAGATCTGTTCCCAAAGCAACATGAGCTTTTATCTTTCAAGAATGCCTCTCATAATAAATTTATCAGAGCAAAGCACAAATGTTAGTATCAGGAACCAGAGCA
>NW_020957336.1:25060-28998 GCF_003031625.1 Empidonax traillii | reverse complement strand
AAAAAAAAAAAAAAAAAAAAAAAAAAAAAAAAATAAAAAAAAAAAAAAAAAAAAAAAAAAAAAAAAAAAAAAAAAAAAAAAAAAAAAACAAGAAAACAAAACCAGCTCAGAGTAGGAGAAGTCAGAGAGCACAGAGCAAACTAATTTTGGAGGAAAACAATAAAATTGTCAATTTAAGTCTGTAATTGTAAACTACAAAGAAAAAAAGTGCATAATGTCTTCTTATGACAACAGTTTAAAGTTACATTTAATACAGTTAATACTTAATAACTGCATCAGTGTGACTGCAACTGTACACGTGGGTATCGTCCCCTAAAATAGAGAACTACACAACAGCTCTGTAATTAAAGTTGCTTGAACAAGCAAACCCACACCGACTGCAGTGCTGAAGGTCAGAAATCGTAGCTATAATTTAAACTGGGATTAGCAAAGCCTGGGATTCACAGGACACCAACCCAAGACACCATCAAAAACATTGGAATCCGTCTGGGATTCTTGCACAAGACACAGACTTGGCAAACTTCTTTCCACCAGTCCCTGACAAATCGTGTTGTTTAAAGCCAGGTTTTTCCATTCCAGACTGGCTTCAAGAACTTACCACATCTACCAAATAACGTGGAACAAATCCACGTTAAGAGGAAATTCGTGTTAAGGGCTGCAGTTTCACTCAGCATAACAATGATTGGTGTCAACACAACTCAGGAACAATAGAAGCAAAAAAGAATATTTCTAAAATCTTACTTTGAATATAACAATGAATGGTCCACAAAGTAACACATCTAACAAGCTGCTTTGATATTCTAACTAGAAGAGAGATTAGGACCTTCCAGGAACAGATGCTAATAAATCTGGACCTTTACAGAAGTGGTACAGCACTGACTTTCGGCTTTGTCAGTGAAAAATGAAAGTGTCTCGATATTTTTTTCCAAAGCAAAAGATTGTATTTATTGAGATGAGGCATCAGCATAATATCAGCACAAGGAGAACTTGAAGTTCTCTGGTCAAATTGCTGTAGAGGAGTCAGCAAATCACTGGATATTTGTCCAAGATGAGCATGGATTTACACTCTCCTCCTACTGCTTCATTGACAGGCTTGAAGTACTTTCAAATTAACACTATTTCTTTTTTGGTATTTTTTCCCAGTCCCCTCAAGCATTGCACTGTATTATAGCAATAGGTTTCCACACAGGACAGAGAATAAATATGTGAATGGAAACTATTAAGCCAATATATTTGAATTTTTATACAAAAGCAAGTGGATACATGCAGGAAACAAATTCTAGAGATAATTATTTGTCACTGAATAGAAATATTTTAAAATTGCATACCCAGTGGAAAACCCAGAAGCCTACAGTCTGAAAAAGAGGATAGTTTATGCAAGCAAAGACACAAACACTAAACAAAACCAAGTTCCATTTGTCCAAACATTTCCTACTCTGCAATTTCAGAGTCAAGTGAAAGGATATGAGCAGTTAAAGCTGCATTCAACTCCTTCAGCTACTGAAAATCTTCTGGATTCAAGAATGCAAATATTAGCAAAAAAGACAACAGTTCATATTGTTAACAGAAGATTTTAGAGAGCCAACAGCTGCAGTTTTACTGCCATGACAGCTAAATTACACACTTTATATTAATGAACTGAAATTGTATCTAACAAAGTTTTCCACATCTTTTTTTCCTATTTTTTAGATGATTATGATCCAAAACATGGTTCTATGTTGGGTACAATTGAATTCTGCCATTCTTCTTTTCCCATGAGCAAGCTCCTAACACTGAAGGGAAAACCCAAGTGGATTTTTTATGAAGTGAATATACTCCTCCTGACAGGCAAAGTGTCTGGCCACACAGAGCTCACTGCAGGATTATCATCTAATATGGTAAATTATTGATTAATTTGCTTGATACCTTACTTCTAGAAAATGTTTTAGCACTTTGTGCGTTGGTGAAAGATTCCTGGCTGACAGGCCTGAGGAACTAAATTTAGGAGTGCAAGTGTGTGAATATGGTTTTATCACATAGAGGGATATCACAAAAAAAAAATTAAAAATTCTACTTCTTGGCTTCTTAACAATGCTGTCAACAGAGAGGCTAATTAGTACTAATTCCAGCAGCAGCTTTACAGCACACATTCATAAAGACAATGTTCTGACCTTGCTGGTATTTATCAGGATTGTCCATGCAACAGGAGCTAAATGCTACTAACAAGGTCTCAGCTTTTCCATGTTATATGGACAGAGTAAAAGGAGACCTTTTCCCCAGAGTTAATCCTACAAATATATAAAGAGAGAGACTAAACATAAGTTGCAAAACTCTGTTTGAGGAAAACTGAGGAAAAGAAAAATACAAGTGGACAGAGCAAGTGAATTTGATCAAAGGACAATTTCTTGTATTAAGATTGAAAGCCAAATCTTTCTGATTATAAATACTGAAGCAGAAAACACTGAAGTGTCTCTTACCTATCATTTTTCCAAATATCACTGTTAAATCCATTTATTTTCTTATGAAGAAGTCAGCACTTCTCAAGGCTGAGAAGCACCACGTTGCAATCCCCTGAGCTCGCTAACCTGGCTGCTGTTTTACACACTTAGCCAGGAGCCCCTCTGCCAGACTGCACTGCATTTTGTTATGAAACAGCTGGCAAACACAGTTGATTTTATTGCTTCCCCTTCCTTCACCATGCCTCTCCCTAAAGATTGGCCACCTGTGACTACATAGCAGCTTCCAAAGAGGTCACACGAGAAATTATATCCTTGAACGGGGTTAGAGGGTGACTTTTGGTGATCTGGAAAGAGATGACTTGTTGCACACTACTGAGTCTCATTCCAAAGCAGCTCTTGCCATTTAACTAATGTTCCTGCTCATGCAAGCACTGAGATTTTGGCATATTATGACTTGATGCTCAGCTGAAGCAGCTTAGTTCATGGTATTGTCAGGATACAAATCCCTCCTCTCCCGTACACTGAAAATGAGGCACCAAAGCAAGGGATTTGTGACATACACTAAAAGCTGATGGGCCTCAGTCCTGTGACAGGAAAAACTGAAGCGCCAGCAACAACTGAATTCCTGTCACTCTTGGGAATTTAGACATCTCAGCCATCCAGAACGTGACTCTGGATTACATCTATTCTGTGATCATTAGAGATTGATGGCTCACAACCACTGTAGGCAAGAAAATAGAGTCTAAAAGTGAAGAGGAGAAGTAAGCAAAGCATTAAGCCACTGAGTGCACTTAAAAAAAAAACTATTAAAAGCATAAAGAAGGGAACTAGTTGCTTGATTTCTTTTTTTTTTAAATTGAGTGTCTGAAAGAAAGGTGACACTGCTCTCTGCTGAGGGAAAAGAAAGACAAGAAGGTCCTACTTTTCAGGTGAACAACACACAGATTAGGTGCCTGCTAAAGGACTGTAAACCTCACATGTTCCCATTTCATTTTTGAACCTGATGTCAGGTACTACTTTGCAGTTCCAAGGATCTTTACGGCTCCTCACTGCAACCTATACATATTAATACTAACCTCAGACAAAAATCTCTAATCTGCTTAATTCCACTTTGGAATTTGATAACTGATCTATAGCATTATCCACTGACTTGCAAGACTTGCATTAGATTTAATTTTTTTTAATCAGGCAGGTAAGAGCAACCACTGATGAGGTAAGTACTGCCAGACTTGTCAGACAGCTCCTGTAAATAGCATTTAACACTTTGACACTAATGTGCTTCAGTTTGAATGACACTGTGTGGAGTTTACGTCTGAATACCAATAATGCCAAAACTACATGGGATAATCAAACCTGCAACAGAGGGTAACAAAACAAGTTGCAAGGAGGAGAAGTGCACAGATCTGTTCCCAAAGCAACATGAGCTTTTATCTTTCAAGAATGCCTCTCATAATAAATTTATCAGAGCAAAGCACAAATGTTAGTATCAGGAACCAGAGC
>NW_020957336.1:6545-24052 GCF_003031625.1 Empidonax traillii | reverse complement strand
AATAATGCCAAAACTACATGGGATAATCAAACCTGCAACAGAGGGTAACAAAACAAGTTGCAAGGAGGAGAAGTGCACAGATCTGTTCCCAAAGCAACATGAGCTTTTATCTTTCAAGAATGCCTCTCATAATAAATTTATCAGAGCAAAGCACAAATGTTAGTATCAGGAACCAGAGCATTGTTTTATCCCCCCTGTCATTTTTAAAGTAAGTTCATTGCCAAGCCAAGAGCAGACACCTGGTAACATGTTCATCTTTTCATTCTCTGTGACCCACCCCAGCAGAGATGCAGAGTCCTCAGTGAGAACCTGTAGTCTCTTCTGACTTTACTCTAGCAAAAACTTCATTATCCCAAAATTATTCCTATCACAGTCTTGGTATCACTCAAGTAATATATCAAAGAATTAATGAAACTGCTCCTGAAAATTTACTGTGAATCCTTAAGTGTTTTGATGCATGATCAGCCTTTAGATTAAATAATTGATCATCATTAAATTAGATTATCAGACTGAGAAACACCCAACATACTAAAAACCTGCTCTTATTCTTTCCCACTCCCAAATAGATTCAAATCCCAAATTAATAGATTTGTTGATCTATGTTAGCAAAACAACATGCCAGTACTGCCCCTAACAAAAATATTTGTTCAAGTAATAGATATAGACTAATCAACCTATTTAATAGTTTAGAAAATTTGTACTGGAATATTTTAACATGTAAAGTCCTAAGGAAAGTTTTCATTTCTTAACGATTCATAGAAATAGAACTGTCAATGCAAAAATGAAAATAGCTCAATCCACTAGATAAAAACATCAAGATATACCCATTCCATTCATTGATTAGATTTGTCTCGAGTTTTAACGTTCCAGAGAACAGTCATTTAAAATAACTATGAGATACCATCATTTATTTCCCTGCAATGAACTGAAACTGAGTCTCTTCAGACCAGTGAGAAGACTTCCCAGAAGTCTGGAATACATTAAGAAGTTGCCTTCCTTTCTTCCCAAGCAATCATCTACTGAGCTCAGCATTCATAAACAATCCCTTCTGCTTTCATCTAAATGCCCCCCCCTGAAAATACCAATTTCTCCTTTCAGAGTAAGCAGACAGTGCTTACTAGTTTATGTAAATGAAAAGATGGAAGTTTATCTGTAAGGGAAAAGAGGGAATATTTGGCCAAATACATACTCCATTTTTATGGGCAATATTCAAAGATTAATAATGGTATGTTATTGAATCTGGTTCATTTCCATACACTTGTCTTGTAAAATTCTTTGGACTTGACATCACAAAAATGAAGAGTTCACAGTAAAACCATTCAAGGAAGTACAATCAGGATGTGGTTGCATAATCCATGTAGTATTGGATCACACAGCAGTACAAGCACAATCAAAATCAGATGTGAAAAGAGGATTAAATTTCCCTGAAAGCTGCCAGAACAGATGACATGGGGTTTATGCCAACTTTATGGTACTTCTACGACAGCTGTGGGAGGACAGATGATTCATGGTCCAGAATAAAATAAGGAAGAGTTGGACAGATGCTACCCCAATGAACATAAACTCTGCATGCACAAACTAAGAGCACCAAAACCACTGCAGCGTTTTGGATCCCACTCCACTGGGAGTTTATGTTGAAATAACATACTTTATATTTGTGCAGAGATATCTTAGCAGATTGAATGCAGAAATATCCCAGCCTATTTCCTTTCATTCAGCACCAGTGGCTTCCTTGTCAGCAGGCAGGAGGAATTTAGCTTACAGGTTTATTCATCACAGCCTAACACAATAAATCAACTGTGAAGGGACCTTGGAAAGGCATTTGTTCTGATCCCAACAGTAAGTAATTCCACCTAGATGAAAATGCTCAGGGCATGTACAGTCTGGCTGTTTTCCTAGGATCAAGGCTCTCTGAGGATCCTGCCACTGTCTGCCTTCCCTCAGATGAGAGGAATTCTGCCTCAGCCTCTCCCATGTCACAACTTGCAGAATTTTCTGTTTCCAGTTGGGCTTCAATTAGCCAGTAATTTTAACTCAATTCAGGCACATAAAGGGACAGAAACTGATTGCTGGTGTGATCTCAATTCCAATTTCTACAGGAAACCAAGTAAAAAAAGTGGATTTATGAAAAAAAAGCGCAAACAATCCCTTTCTTCTCGCTGAGAAAAACCCAACCACTCAATATTATTAGAACTAGCGGTATGGAAACATATCAAAGAAACTGCAAAAGTATTTCCACAAGGAGACAATGTTGTGTCTTACTGCAGAAGCAAGATGCACAACCATCTGGCTCTGAAAAATATTATGCCTCTCTATAGGCAGCTATGAACAAACCAAGGCATTAAGCAGTGAATATCACTCATTATCAGCTTAAAACTAAACAGGAAAAACATCAGGAGAAGCAAGATAACTCTGCCAACCAAGAGTATTAAAAACAATAATTCAGATTACCTGGTAAAATCAGAGGTAATTATAAATCATAAGAAAATAACTTTGAAAAAAGGTGTGTACTCCACAGTACATTTTTGATTAGTGCTGTGCTTTTTCATTACCTGATTACTAACTGCACAGTTAATGCTTGGAAAGTCTGCAATCAGATCTTCAGTTTCTGTAAGTGACCCTAAATCCATGAGTGTTTAACAGAGTTTTGAGCTGTGCCTTAGGAGAAACATAGCAGGTTAAAGGTATGTCTGAGGGGCTCAACATGACAACTTGAATCAAATTCATTGCCTTCATTAACTTCCTTATTTCCAGAAGAATGAGACATTTATGATTATCCATTCAGACTGAGACCCAAGAGGAGAATTAGCTCTACAATAGAAACTCTTTGCAATCCAGGCAACTGCTGTCAGCATTTTTTGTCCTTTAAAGAAAAAGTGTCTTCCCTTGGATGCTTTTCCACAAAGCTAGGATAGTCAGCATCTCCAGGATTCATTAGTAAGCCTGGCTTACCAGTCTCTGAAAACTGAGAATTTTTGAAAGATCTAACACATTCCCCCTACCCCCCCAAAAAACAAACAAACCACCAAAACCAAAAACAAACCAACAAAAAACTTGTTGCATCTGATTCTACAATTCTTGTGACAAAGTGGCAGGATTTCAGGCTACTTGCAAAGTGAAAATTAGCCAGTTGGATTTTGTTCAGGTGACTGTAGACAACTGACTGAATGAGTTCCTAGCAGGATACTGGGAGGTGATAATTTTGCATGCTAGATGGCTTTGAGGTCTGAAGATACATTCACTGCCTTTTTTTTTTTTATTATATTAACTTCAAAAGGTGAGTGGGAAACATAATTTTTTTATGTAGCCATACTGCAATTAGTCTTTTTGTAGTTTCTGTTAATCACCTCAAAAATTACTGCAGCACTTAGCGGAACAGATTTTGATGTAAGCAGCACAAAGGCAAAAATTAATTTGGACAGAACTCTGTGCAAATGTACGGAAGATCTGTAAACTGAGTCCATCTGATAATGTACCACTCTAATATAGTATTTCTCTTTGGATTTGGTTCATATGAAGAGAAGCAGGTAACTGTAAATAAGGAAGATTTAAAAAAAAATAAATTAAGAAAAAAATCAGATGTATCTTCCTTACCTTACCACATTTTGTCAGGAGCTGAATGCTGGGGCCTCCACAAACAAATTATTTATCTCCTCCCACCTCTGTTGACCTGAATTCCTGGCACACAGCAATGATGCATACAAACCAGCACCCAAGCTGATAGACACCTCTTTCAATCATATATCTTGGAGTTCATCTATTCCATTTTCATACTTTTCCTGTCTTGTTCTTAGCAAATAATCTGTACAGGCTCTAAGGTGTGAACTAAAAGTCATAATATTCCATTTTTTAGAGAGACTTGCTATAGATATGGTGAAGGGAAAAGAAAAAAAGAAACCAACACAGCTTAGTTATGTTGTTCTGAATGTTCCATAAGAGCAATTTTTAACCATTAAGACATCCTGCTACAAGTTCAAAGGTGTAGTTACTCAGGAATGATGTGCCTTCTCATGTTATTTCAGTATTTTTATATAGAGGGAGTGTTCTCCAACAGTGTTATGGAAGTTAAAATATAACAGAACATAGTTTTGACTGATCTTCCATCAATTTACTGTGGGTGTCTGAGTCTGCTTTGAAAGAGTCACTGGCACTACCTCACAAAGCACCAGATGTACCATTTGCATAAGTAGGGTTTTACGTGTTAACTTCTTCCTTTTCTTTTTCTATGACTACAGATCTATGGTAGCAAAGGGGTTTGTTCACAGATGGACACAAAAACTGCTGACAACTTTCTCAATGTCAGAGAGGAACTCACCGAGTGTCAGAGACCATACCCAGCTCTGTTGGACACGGCACAGGACGGCTGAGGTTGGAAGGCACTTCCAGAGGTCGTTTGACCTGTCACACATCTCTGGCATCAGCACCACAGGTAACACGGTCTGACAGCAGAAATTATCCTACAGCTGCCCCAGACACGCTTCTTGATACCTCTGGTTTAACACGCTCTGAGAAAACCAACTACTGATTATCCAAGAAAAAACGAGTAAAAAAACCCTGTGCATCACCCAGAAAATTTCCCTGCCAGTGCTTTAGTGAAGATGCTGCAATTATCTTAACCCTAGTTTATGCCACAAGAGTGGATACAGGTGTTCACACTGCAGAGATGAACAAAATGGGGTTTGGATATGCAAGCACTAGAACCAGCCTCTTCACGCAGTGGATAACAAGCCATGGCTTTCATCCACACACAAGAGAAGTCACAAGTTGCAAGTGCAATTAGCACAGAATACTCTTCCCAGCAACCATTTAAAAAAGTACATAGAGAATTACTGCCAAATATGCATCATATTTCAAGTAGGAAGTTACAATCTGATGGTGTTGATTCAGTAATTTTTAATTGTAATAGACTTTCAAGAACACCCTCAGTTAAATTTTCAACATTTCCTTCAATCCCCAAAAGTATAAAATAACCAAAGACAGCTTCCCAAAGAGAAACAGATTTTCCTTTTCAATTTCATTTCAAAAAGATGCCTAACTTGGGAATTTCCTTAACAGAGAAAAAATATTTTTATAGTTTCAAAACAAGTTCAGGAACAAAAACATGAAACTGTCATTAATGCAGTAATAGAGGACTCCACAAAAAAGTAACAAGGAATAGATGAATCTATTCCTTGTTACTTTTTTCTGGAGTTCTCTATTATAATAATATATAACTAATATTTCAATTGTGTATCTCAGAAAACTAATCAGTAATTGTTAATAAAACCAGGAAGTAGCTTGTAGGGAGTTAATTTACTTATGAAATTGAGTGTCTAAAAAAGAAAAAACAAATTCTGTACCCTGAATGCCTTTTTTTTTTTTTTCCCAAGGAATTCATAGTGATGGAAAGCCCAACCCATAACTTTATGGTGAATAGCTGAGAAACACTGCAATTACAGGAGAATTTGCTTTATATCAGGCTCATTAAAAACATAAGGATGGAAATTACTTTTCAGTTGGTAGTAATTGCGTTTTGTTGACATCTGATTAGTCATGCTGGTCTTAAATACTGGCAAGGCTATTAATAAGGTAGGAATTAATGAATTAGGTAATTTAGAATATTTTTGAGTAAATAAATCTTTAGAGTAATTAGCCCCTGCAATGCCATTTTAAGACAATAAACATGGCATATTTGTACTAAAAAAGCATTTTTAGTAATGTAAATATATCAATATTTTTTAAATAAAGGAAACATAAGTAAATCATAAAAAGGTCAACTAGATAATACTGTTTAGGGGGAAAAACTGACATATTATTACTATATTAGCTAAATCATATACTTCCAAGAATAGCTTTACAATGTCACAAAATAATCACTGAATCTTAGTTATTTCTACAGTGTCAGCTTAAAAATTAAAAAAGGGGGTGATAAAGGATTCTTTTGAGACTTAGTAACTACATGTTGTAGCTACCACTGCAGTGAGAAGACATCCTTGTTTCAATGGCTACTCAGACCAGTAGGATTTTTATCTTCCAAAGCAATATTTTCATGGATGCAGTAGACCTCCATAAACAATGCCTTACCGTTTTCCCAGTTGAACAGTAATGAAACCATAAGTTCATTAAAATGACAATAGGACATCAGTAATTCCTTTATTGGTGATCAGAATAAGTAATTATAGAGCTAATACTACTTCGAAGTCATCCAAATCAATGCAAAATTCAGAGCAAGAAATGGAACACTTTAAATACCTGTGAGGACTAAATTAATCACATAGGAAAAAAATTATCAGATGGTTTCTGATGATTTTCTAATGACTTCAAACAAGCTGTCTGTTTTCAAGCAAGGTTTTTTGGGAGCTCAGTTTCTGCAGTTTCGCAAAGATTCTGGTTGCTCATGGAGCTCTTCATAGGCAGGTTCCTGCTTACATTCATCCAGCATCAGAGTACACAAATATTTTTACCTTACCTTGACTCTGAAATAAAAAAATAATAAAAAAAAAATCCTCCCATCCCCTTTGATTTTGATTTGACAGATCATAATTTCCTTTGCTGTGCCAAATTGCAACAGTCACTGTGAGTCATCACCAAAATCCATGTGATGAGTTTTGATAAAGTTAAAACATGAACATTTTTTTCCTCTGAGTGGCCTCCAGGTAGTGGAAAGAAGTCCAGTGATTAGCTGTTAGAAAATAGTTATGGGGAAGTAGCTTTTGTGTTCTGATCTTCTTCACCTCTTTGGCATTTGTCAAAGCTTTGCTTATTAATAAGGTCAGAATTTCATTCCAAAAATAACCGGGGAATTTGTGCCGTGGGCTTTGGCAGGCCAAGATTCCACATGCTGAATTTTAAAGGAAAAGGCTCATATAACGTTAATCAGAAAAAATGTGAATGAGAAGGAGTGCTGAAAATAAGCTTTGCAAAATGTGCAACTTCCCAAGGGAGTTTCCTGAGAAAATGATTAATATTTCTCAACTCACATGGAAAAACACTGTTCAAAATCACTTTTCCCTTGCTCAAGCCCCAAAAATGTGAACTGAAATCAAAGCATATTAGCAACAATAAAATATTAATGCTCTGGATTTCTTATGCAAACTTTTCCAGCCCTGCATTATTAATGACATCTAATTGTAGTGGATATTGCTGCAGGACATTCTACTTTTACTACTATTTTTAACTATAAAATACTCACTTGGAAAACCCACCACAATCCTGATAGGATTTCATCCTGTCTTCTAACATTGAGGTGTTCATCTTGACTGAAAATCCATCATCAGAACCAGTAACTTACGAAAATACCAGTAAGCATTAAACTGTTTGCACAAATTTATATTGTAATGCAAAGAATATTTTATTTTAAATTATTCTTGCACAGACTGCACTCAAAGGATACTGCACCCAGTCTCAGTATTTTACAGTAGCAAGAAATATCTTTATTACTATTTCCAATATTTAGGCACACATCTTTGATTTAGGCTAAGGTCTAGGTGGGCAGCATTAAACTGCTTTAAGTTGCTGAAGTAGATCCTGAAAGCCAAAGACCACCAAAAAGCAGCAGTATTGTTTACACTATTGTCACATTCTTCCTACAAGAGCTCTGTTTCAAAAGGGACTGGAAGATCACACCGGAGCTCATTTACCTGCTCTGTGACATCTGGGGACTGTCAGCTTCTTTCAGAGACAGCAACATGAAGAACACCTGAAAAGCAATATGATATTTATATTGGGGAAAGGCTGTTTAATTCAGGAATGGTATCAGTTGAATACAACCGAGACAGTTTTCAAATCAGAACAAAAATTTACTCTCAGGTATGGTTTTCGTGAGAACCTCAGAACATTTTATAGTCTCCCTTGAACTTTTTTTGTTATATGATAGCATGTGCCATGGTCCCCTCCTTACTTATGGGTCTGTTTTTCTCTTAATATTAATGTTATAAATGCACATATTGGCAGTTGACATTGAGCTAGATAGGTTGAAAACTGGGAAATCCAAACAAAAATAAACTAAGATCTTAAGAATACTGTAAAGTGTCATTGTGGCTGGCCAAAAGTTGTTTCCATCACTTAAATACACAGAAAAAACACTCAAAACTTCTACTTTATTTAGACACATACTTTTTTTAGACTTACTTCTCCTTAATTCCAAATCTGAGCTAATTACATTCTTTGGCTGCAGTAAATGGGAAGAACCATATAATCTGTTGTTACATCAACCTCTGTTTTGCTTATTCCTCCAGTAGATTTGCTGTCCCCTATGGTAAATATACAATAAAAAACCTGCTTCTAAGCTAACTGCTAAATTATATACTATAGTTCTTGTCATTCAAAACATATAATACAGTGAGCACTGTAATAACTATCGCTACTAAATAACATGGAACTGCAGCAGGCAAACAGAAGTGAAGTAGAAATTACTGGGTCCAAGCTAGAACTGTTTGTTGTACCTCCATTATTCAGTGCGTTGTTCATTCTTAATAGGAAATTCCAAAAGAAAAAAGCTTCTCCGTGTTACACTTATAATTAGTTCCTAAATATTCTCATTAAAAAAAAAAAAAAGGCAGCCAAATTAATTAGAAGAGAAATCATACATATTTGTCTTATTAAACTCCAGCACATGTGAGCCCATTGTACACATATATCCCAGGTTCAATAATGAGTGACAGTATTAAAAGAGGACAAATAGCACAAAAATGAAAAAAAAAAAAAAAAAGTGGTATTTTTTTATGGGAAAATTAGTGCCAGTCAGATTGAAGCAAAGAATGCATGAACAATCCAGTCCTTGAAGGGTATTTCTGATTTGCCTATTATTCCTAAAAGAAACTATACATTTTAGACCCTGAGTTCAAAATAGGACTAAGACCATGCCAAATTTTATCCCAACCTTCTTTTAAAGCATGAAAAAGCTTTATTATTTAGGCGTTCTAGAATTACTAGTTTTGTGGAAGAAAAATACCCAACAGCAGTAAGCAATTATGCAGATGCATTTGTACTGTGGAAGCTAAAGGTTTATTATGCTTTCAGATTAATAAAATAATGCCCCCGTATAGAGCCAGCCAATTCCTTTAAAAGTTTGCATTTCACATTTAATCTAGTCCTATAATTTAATTGTGAGAGTCTTAGGCATTATAGTAGGGTTGAAAAAGTGTGTAATTATCTGAAAGCAAGATTTTTATGCCTGAGATAATTACAGTGCGACTGACTAGCCCCACGACAGAGACAAGAAGAGATAAACCAATTAATATTTTTTAAATTGTTTTTATTTTATGCAACTCTTTCATATTCCTGGGTAAATATAAAAGATAATACGGACTATCACAAATGAATTTAGATCTTGAATACTTGGAAATACTTGAATTCTTGAGGAGAGCACACTTTGAATTTGAGGAAAGTCTGTGAATGTTATTTCAGTTCTTCAGAAAGGAGCAAAGCAAAAGTCTCTTAAGGAAAAAAGGTTTGAGTCATAAAATTTTTTAAGAACTGAAAACTCAGCATAGTTAAGTTTACATATCCCAAGATTATAGGCATGTTATTAGTGAACCATGAATGCAATTTTTCTATTATATGACCTTAAAAACCTCATTCCTTTTGTTCTTCCACTCATGAAACACGAGGACAAGAACATTCACTAAGAGTAGACAGGACATAACTTCTGTGTGGAGGAGTAGAAGCATCCTCAAGGCAAGGACACAACTCAGTATTACTGCTGCTTATTCCTTCTGGTGGGGTCATGGAAAAAAATAATAAGAAGAAAGGGAATTTGCATCAGTCAAAGCCCGTGGTTATAATACCTACTGAAAACAAACAAAGTGGCCTTGTATCTCCACGTTCTCAAACTGCGAGGGAGAAAGTTTAAGTGATGTACGTGATCTAGCTTTTACCTCACAGTTCCTTTCTTTCCTCTCTCATTTTTCCCCAGACATGGTCTCTGTTGATGTAACTTTACCCATCTCTGGCATCTACACAGACCAGCTTTTGCTCGGAATTTTTGGGGACAAGTTACTCAGGCATGAACACTTCTGTGTGCCCCCAGCTACAGGATCTGTACCCATTTTCTCTGTCTAACACCCTGACCTAAGCTGGACAGCAAAGACATTCCCCATTGTAGTTGCATGAGGAAAATATTAAGTCTCTTCTTCCTTTTCCTCCCTGCCTTGCTCAGCCAAAGCAGCAAAGCTGGTCTGCAGAAAGATGGCTGCAGTGGGAAAAAGGTAATAAAAACAACACAGCTCAGATAAGGTAATAAAATAACAAGAATAATCTTAATAAATATTTGCTGTGAAAGAAAAGAAATTATATTTTTTTTTTTTTTTTTTGCTTTTCAGTCGTGGGCAAGAGAATATAGGTCCTGTCAGGCATCCATCAGCTAGGAGTAGAAAAATACAATGAGCTGATTCAGTTTCTGTCATGTAATTTATTTTCTTGGCAAACAGATTTTTTTCTTTTGTATTTGCTCAATATAGATCATATCCACCAAAGCAAGTTTCTTTCAAATATCAATGTGAAAAAGCTTATCTGCTGGTTGATAAGTATGAAATAAACACTACCGTAATGTTCAACTTCCTCTGTCTTCTCTCCTTTAGCTTAAGAGAACAAAAGCAAATAGAAATTCACACTTATTTGATGTTGCCAAAACAAACTCCAGGATGCAGCATCAAGTCTGTTGTGTGCACAGACATTACCACTCTTGTGCCTGAGAAACTGCTAAACAGACAAAATATGCATTTTTTTCAATTTGGAGCTTTGATGAGTATCAATACAGAACAGAACTGTAAACATGAAAGATTATCCTCCTCCTGGTCTACTTCAGACTTAAAAACCAGTCATCGCAAATCAGGATGATGTAATGTAGTTCTGCTGAAACACATTAAACTTAGAAAATGAGTTCATTTCCATTACTGACTTTTCTCTATCAGATCTACTAGAGAGGTCTGGGTTTGCTTAAATGCACCTGAATAAGGGTTTGTTTACATAAGGGATTGTTTACACAAGGGAGGGATTGTTTACACAAGGGAGGGATTGTTTACATAATTTTAAAATGATTTAGAGTGACTCAAAAATGGGTGAATAGAATATCCACTATTCATTAATAAGATATGGATTTAGAAAGACTAACAAGTCTCACAAAGGCCTATTTTCTTTCCGAGATGCACGGTCATGAGGCAGATCTTACCAAGCACAACGTGTTGGCTGCATTCAATCACACAACCACTACAAGGAAATCTACCATTCTCCCTGAAGGTCTCATACTCGTACCCTCTAGTTAAATGCCTCGTTTGGGCACCAAAATCTGGCACATTTATAGAGAGAATTAACAACCAAGTAACTGCTGAATGAGCTGCAAGCAAGCCTCTAATATGGTAACCTTGCTGTGACTCCTGCCCTTATCCATGCTTGTGCTCTGCCATTTCCAGCAAGCTCCAAGTAGCTCACAGGCAAGCTTATAGGAATTATTTAAGTGTTTACAAGCTGCAAGCACGTAAAATTTAGAACATCTCGACTGTCTACCCATATCTCTAGATTTACACCTATATACAAGTTACATTTGCCTATTGGTCACAGAAATGCTCCTTGACACACAAGTAACATTGTAGCAGTAATGGCAGTAACAGTACCCAACAACAGCAACGTTTTTATTTATTACCTTTTATTGTCTATAGAACTGAGCAATTAAAAAAATTTAAAAAAAAAAATAAATAAATAAATAAAAACCAACCCACAACGCTCTCCTTCTCAGTGGAAGTTGGTATGCACTGGAGAAGTTTTGCAGTAGCACTGGACACACTCTTAACAAAGCACAGGGGTCAAGCCTCGGCTATTCTGAATTTTATGAGAACTTACTATTTTGGGGGGCTTTGCTGAAAACTGCAGGCCAGCAAAGGTTGGAAAAGGTGGGTTGAATATGCACACAGCAGGATTCTCCTTAAAAGCCAACTGAGCTGTTTAACAACACTCTGAAATGAGAGGATATGTACGACTACTTTTCACATAGATTCATACCTCCGCTTGAGCCAAACGAATATTTCTAGCAAATAACTGAACATTTTAATTTGCTTCACTTTTATTATCACTAATTAAACCCATTTGTTAAAAAAGCTGCAACAGACAAAGGCATATGGAAAAGCTGAAAGATACTAATCTATCATACGAGCCAAATATCTTGGCAACATTTACCGAGTTTTGTGCTGAAACCTTGATCTAATCATAACAAAATAGAAATATTGCCAAATATTGGCAGCTCCCCTGTCCATAAGGAAACATAATCCTATAAAACCAATGTAATGCAAGTATTAGCACTGAGGTTTTTCTGGTTGATGCCACAAGAACCATTCACGCATGTACATATGGCATTAGAAGTCATTAATACTATTAATGCTATTTTATTAATTATTAGTTGTATGAACGACCATCAGTTCACACTTCATGGCCCACTTCAAAACAAACAGGCAAAAACCCCAAACAAAACAAGAACATCATGCTTTCCTCTGCCTAATTCTAGCCACCAGAAGGAATTGTACTGTCAAAAAAATTTCAGTTTTATCATATTCTTACAGACGTTTCACAGAGCTTTGATTTAGCAGCACTTCAGGAGGACAGTCTTGCATACTTGACTAAAACTGAGGAGAAAACCTGCAGCCCTGGTTCCTAATTCAGGATGCAGGTGTGAGCGTGACTGCATCAAACACACACAAGAGACAAGTCAGAGAAAGTGAGAGCTGTGTGAATGCCAGGAACTCAGGACGAAGATTTAAGCAGTTTCATTCCAAAACGACTGTTTCAACAGTTGATTAATTAATTTATAAGTTCATTTATTAATAGTGGAAGGCACCTTAAAATGCATTAAGCCACACCTCAGAATTCTCCATCTTTCTATGTTAATGGTTAACAAAGATGGTCTTTCTGAGAACACAGATGACAAACGTACAGAGAAACCACAATTACTATATGCATTTACCTTGCTCCTTCACATATTTCTGCACAAGTAAATCTTAAAGCTAGGCATTAAACACCAGAATTTTTTCATTGCTGCCTAATAACACTGAACATCACACACCACCAAGGACCTGGTCACTGAATGGCCTTGAAGACAGGGAGAAAACCATGAACGTTCCTTAAGTTTCCAGGTAGCACAGAGTGGAGTTAAAAAACCCCAAACAACAACAGCAACAAAAAAACAAACAAACAAAAATCCAGTTATAAAAATGACATTATACTTGTGTACTACAGAAATAATAAGCATTTACCAATGGGGCAAGCAAATCTTTTGCCTTGTAGAGGCCCATATTTGTTGTTCAAGTATCAAATAATAAAAGGTTAGATGGCTTTCCGTTTCATATCTGTGATATTTTAAGCAGCTATCCACAATAAAGCAGCACACAAAGCTCAAATAATGGCCTGAAACAGAACTATTTTACTGAAATGCTTTAATAAAGCAATGAGGCTGCTGCTTTTTTAATCAAATTTCATTTCCAAGCTGTAATTTTAATAGCTACTTTAGACCCACCCCACTCCCTTAAGGGGGTGTTGGGTTCCGATAAAACCAAAATCGTGAACTTGTTTTCTTCTAAAAGAAAAACATGCTTCAGTAATAGCTATTTCTTTTATTAGCATCCTGCTGGTAGGTTTATTAAGTACTGTGGGGGGATATATAAGATAAAGGACATAATTACGCCTCACACGTGAGTACAATGAATAAGGTTAACCCTCACTTGCCTGTAAGTGCTCAGTGACATCTTTTCACCACTCTCAGGGGCTGACATGAATTCAAGTGTAAATTCAGGTACAGAACCACAAGCAGAAGGAAAGGAGTGACTTCGCACCTCAGCCAGTGCCACAGGCGAAAGGGAAGCAGCCTGGAGGGGAGGCGGCACAGACCGGCCGCAAGGAGCCCCTCAGAGGGCTCTCCTCCTGAAAAACTAAGTTCTTCTTCCCTGTGGCAGAGGAGGGACAAAACCCTAGCCAGCCACACAGAATTATCAGCCTGGATAGGCCCATTAACCTGCTAGGAAACCAGCGGGCAGCCCTAAAGAACACTATTCCCTGGGAGGAAGAGGCAGCTCTGAGGGAGCGGGGTAATTAAGCCTCCAAAAAGGGCGGGAAACTGTGAGGGGCGGGGGCAAAGAAGTCTTTAAAAGGGGGAGAGGGAAGCACGGTGAGGGCTAAAGAAGACTTCAAAAGGGAAGCAAATTAGGAGGGAGCAGGGTTTAAAAAAACGCTGCGGAAAAGGTGAGAAATCGTGAGGGAGTACGGGTAAAAAAAAAGAACTCTAAAAGGGTGGGTAGCCACGAGGGGCAACGAAAGCTCCAAAAGGGTGGGAAAGAAGGTTCTAAAAGAGTGAAAAGAGGGGAGGAGGAAAGAAGTCTCTAAAGAGGTTGAGAAAGAAGGCTTCAAAAGGGCGGGAAGCTGTGGGGAGGCGGTGGGCAACGTTTCTGCCCTCAGACCTGCCTCAGGGCCAGCGCCCAGGTGAGGAGATACAGGTAAAGCCTCCAGGTGATTACTCGCTCAGCTGCGTTTGGCAAGTTCATTTTCAGTGCTCATATTAATTTTTTTGTTGTTTTTCTTTTCTTGTTTGGCTTTTTTGTTGGGTTTTTTTTGTTTGTTTATTTTGTTGGGGTTTTGGTTTAGTTTTTCTTTGTTTGTTTGGGGTTTCTTTTTAATTTGGTCCTAGAAGCCCCCTCAGAGCTTTGTGGGCAGCCATGAGGGACCCCAGACAGTCCCCCCACCCCGACAAGGATTGTCCAAGTGTACCAGCCCTTCCTAATGAAGTGCCTCCCTCAGTACCCCACACCCGAGTGAACAGAACACCCTCAGGAAGTCCTGTTTAAGCCAAACGCGCACTGTTTGCACATTATTTAAGGAGAACCTCTCCTAGCGTTCCTCAGCTCTTGGCAAAAGGTGGATCAGAACCACAAACGGTTTAAAAGCAGGTTGCTGGTAAAGGGCTGAGTTAGGAGGTCTGAGCAGCCCGACTGGCCCTGCTCACCCAAACACCATTTCCATCTCAAAAGATGTTTAAGCTAAATCACAGCTACAGCAAGCTAAACACAGAGCAGGTGACTAATTAACAGTGGGTCAGTGTTGATGACCAGTTGTTCATTATGCCTATATGTTTAGATTCTGTCTCCAAGTAAGGTTAGGGGTTATCTACACAAACTGACAACAAAGCTTAGAAAGGCTCTGCCAAGTCCAATAGAGAAATTATGACTGCATTTCTCTTTTTTTGTTACAGGTAATTGTTGAAACAGAATGGAGAACTATTGCAGCAGCATTGGTATGAAATTTCTAAAAGAAATTATTTATATTATGCATTTGACTGTTTATTCTGAGGATTTTTCAATAAAGCAAGTGGTGTTTATGAAATATGAAATGTTATTTTAAAAATCTGGAGAAACAGGAAACATTGGAAACTGTTAACTCACTTCAAATCTGACATGGCCTCTCCAACACTGACTACTAGTTTATGCAGTGTTTGCTTTTCTAAGTAGTTTTTAAATATGTCTTCTATTATCCATCTCCTGAATGTTGAATGACTGCTGTATAGTCAGAAGTCTGGAGAGTTCTGTAAACTCTCTTTTACGTGGCTTACAAACCTTACTTAAACCATAGTTGGTCCCATTTTCAATCTGAACCAAAAGCAGTGTGTGGAAGCCTAATGACTGCCTTGCTTTGTTGCAGAATTTCCTTTTTAATAAAAGACAAGGAATTCTTGTCCCCTTTTCCTCTCGCACTGTGGCAAATGCATCCTTTTTATTTCAGTCTCACTCCTTTTCATGTATTTAAATAACTGTTCTTACTTTTGATTACTTCATAAACCCCTCTCTATTGCATCCATTAAATTCTACATTTGTGATTTTTGTGGTTTCAGGCACATTCAGTTTTACTTTTTAAAGGAATAGTTTCATTTGTGATTATCACCAGCCCGACATCATATTCTGACCTAAGCATTCCTCAGCACCTGTTGGATTTCCTAGATACTAATAAAAGTAATATCTCAGTCAATGTGGTTCATTCTCCTTTCCAGTAGCAAATGTACTTATGATATATTGGTTAGATTTTCTACGTTAAGATGTTGCTCTAATTCTAAGTAAATTTAAGCTGTTCTTCTTTATACCCTCTCTTCAGTCTTGCACTGAGTTTTTGGTCCAGATTCAAAAGGACAAACTGCAGACCTAAGCTGACAGATCATTGTATCTAACAGCAAATACAAGGAAGTATTTTGTAACTCTAAAACTTTCATGTTATCTAGGGTATCATTTTTCCTTATTTATGTCACGAACAGGGGAAGCACAGCTGGAAATCTCATTGTACAAGCATGGGAAACTTTTACCTAGTCATTTAAGCAGTTTAATCTTACTATGTGCTGATGTAACTGTGAAATGTGTTCTCTTTGCATTCCTAATTACTATACAACAGATGGTAAGGCTGCTACTTTAAAGCAACAAGCCTATTTTAAAAACTCTGTGGTGATTCTTCACTCTAAAGAAATTTACTGTGGTGTATGTGTACAGGGGGGAAAGAAAAAGCTCCTTTTTTTTTTTTTTTTTTTTGCTTCCATGTTGTTAACCTAACATTCTAAATAACTTCAGCATGTCTTCAAAGATTCTTGCTAGTTTTTAACAGTTCCCAGAGAAGAAGTTACTTGACCAAGAGTATGATTTTATCTAATTACAGGGGGAAAATGTCATGACATTTGTAATACAGAATACCACAAGCATCTTATTGAATATGAACACAAGTTAAACAAATATGTATTTCAGGTATCATAAGCTGATTGTAGCTATAGCAATAGCTCACTTTTTGTCTATTTTTTTTTTAAACGAAAAAATGAGGGCAATTTATAGAATTCATCATTTGATTATTAGGTATAGAGCTGCTATGTTTGAATCCCAAAGATATTCTCAAGTTGTGAATAACCTTTAGAACAGCCCTATACTTGGAAGTAGCAAAACTTGTTAAAATTAATGCATTGTTAATTCAGTCTACCCTTGCTGAACAGTTATGTCAAAAACCTTATTGCTTTGTAATATCCTTTCAAAATTCTGTCCATGAATTCCATCTGGGATGTTCTTAGTTGTAGTCAGGAAAGGCTTTTTGGGAAGTATTAGTGAGGTAAGTTTCCTGTGAAGGTTTAAACTGCAACTATTTCACTGTTACACTGTTACCTATGCAGATTACCAATAGTATTGCAGCGTAAGTGTGCTGAACCCAGTTGCTAGACACATAAACCATTACAGGCTCAATTCAGAATTCTCACTGGTCATTGTTGGTCAATGGAGGTTTCTCTTTTTCTTTTTCCCTCATGTTTCTTCTTAGTTGTGACCCACTGACTTGTCCCTTGTCTGCTCAGTACTGTTTTCAGCTTGTTTGGGCTTTATTTTAATTTGGAGTGCTTATTTTTGTTCTATATAGAGCATTCAAAACACAGAGACACAGCAAAACGTAAATTACAGCACCGTTGGAATTTACCCTCTCTGCATTCACTGGGTTCTGTCTGTGCACTGCAGTTCTTGGCCCAAACTGTTCTTGCCACT
>NW_020957336.1:1502-2971 GCF_003031625.1 Empidonax traillii | reverse complement strand
TCTGGAGGACTACGTAGTTTGATTATGTAGATGCAAAACTTCCTGACGGATTAATCAGCTAGGAAGTGACAGCTCATAGAAATATTTGGCCATAGTCTAAGAGAGAAAAATGAGGGCATAAAACTAGCAGTACAAGGATAATTCTCCATTCATTACAGGCTGTGTGATAGAAAAGGTTTGAAAATTACTCCTGATTGTGAAGCCTGGTTCAGCATCAGCCTCTTACTTTCTCATTAGCACTTTTGAAAAGCAAGTCATGTCAGTGTATTTTTTGCCCTGCCACTCCATTTCTGTGCTTTTCTTCCTTTTCTTTATTGCTGTACTGGAAGGGATAATTTCCACTTGGACAATTGTCCTCCTGTCATTTAATTACAAGCCTGAGAAAATCAGATATTTTAAAATATTGTGTATTTTCTCTATTTTCTTTATATCTGCTTTTAAGTAAGCATAGAAATACTGTGTAACTGTAGGGCCTGGATCTTCAGGCAGCCTCCCAACAGCTTGCTGAGCATTACTACAAGGTTTTGTTCCACCTGAACTAAATTATATGGATTCGTGTTATGTTGGACTATTTAAGTAGAAGATAAAATCTAGAAAAAGGGAAAGGGTTTTTTGAAGGACTTATGCTCTCTGGGAATCACTTTGGACTTAATGCTGCTTTTTTCCCTTTCTCCTAATTTTTATTATGACATCTGTTGCAAATACAACCTGCTTAACTGAATGTGAAAAAAACAAATGCAAAATGCCTTAAAATGAAATTGGAGATTATTTTTTAGGATAATAGCAAGGTCCACGCCAAGCTCTACCATTCCATGCAGAACAAGTGTAACCAGAGAAATCTCCTGCTGTTTCTGAGATGACCATTTAGTCCATCCATGTCTGTTAATGATTCTAAAGGATCTCCTTCTGGATTACATGTGTGTATCATGGCATTTCAACCTCAACGTAGAATTTAATGAGGGAGTAGTGCTGATAGTGGAGTGTTTGTTCAATAATCATTCAGGGTCAAGGTAGCAATAGAGATCTGCTTGATTAAGACAGTAAACAAAATGCTTATCATTATGCAATGTGATCCTTGGGACAGCAACTCTGATTTGTTCCTGCCCACAGCCATAGAGATGCATCTTCTGTTCCAAGGCATTTATTATACAAAAGTTTTGGTTTGATTTTTTTTTTTTTTTAAATCTCCAGTTGAACTAATGTAGTGGGTTGACTCTGGCCAGCAACCAAGCTTCCACCCAGTCACTCTCACCCACTCCTCAGCCAGATAGGGAGAGAACTGGATGAGCAAAAGTGAGAACTCATGGGTCGAGGTAGAGACAATTTAGTAAGTGAAGCAAAACTTCATGCATAAAGAGAGCAAAATAAGGGATTTATTCAATACTCCCCATCAACTGGTAGATTCTTGGCTCCTGTCCTGAAAAGCAGGGCCTCAGTGGTGCCAAAACACCGTAACTGTGAGCATCTCC
>NW_020957336.1:0-1481 GCF_003031625.1 Empidonax traillii | reverse complement strand
TCTGGAGGACTACGTAGTTTGATTATGTAGATGCAAAACTTCCTGACGGATTAATCAGCTAGGAAGTGACAGCTCATAGAAATATTTGGCCATAGTCTAAGAGAGAAAAATGAGGGCATAAAACTAGCAGTACAAGGATAATTCTCCATTCATTACAGGCTGTGTGATAGAAAAGGTTTGAAAATTACTTCTGATTGTGAAGCCTGGTTCAGCATCAGCCTCTTACTTTCTCATTAGCACTTTTGAAAAGCAAGTCATGTCAGTGTATTTTTTGCCCTGCCACTCCATTTCTGTGCTTTTCTTCCTTTTCTTTATTGCTGTACTGGAAGGGATAATTTCCACTTGGACAATTGTCCTCCTGTCATTTAATTACAAGCCTGAGAAAATCAGATATTTTAAAATATTGTGTATTTTCTCTATTTTCTTTATATCTGCTTTTAAGTAAGCATAGAAATACTGTGTAACTGCAGGGCCTGGATCCTCAGGCAGCCTCCCAACAGCTTGCTGAGCATTACTACAAGGTTTTGTTCCACCTGAACTAAATTATATGGATTCGTGTTATGTTGGACTATTTAAGTAGAAGATAAAATCTAGAAAAAGGAAAAGGGTTTTTTGAAGGACTTATGCTCTCTGGGAATCACTTTGGACTTAATGCTGCTTTTTTCCCTTTCTCCTAATTTTTATTATGACATCTGTTGCAAATACAACCTGCTTAGCTGAATGTGAAAAAAACAAATGTAAAATGCCTTAAAATGAAATTAGAGATTATTTTTTAGGGTAATAGCAAGGTCCATGCCAAGCTCTACCATTCCATGCAGAACAAGTATAACCAGAGAAATCTCCTGCTGTTTCTGAGATGACCATTTAGTCCATCCATGACTGTTAATGATTCTAAAGGATCTCTTTCTGGATTACATGTGTGTATCATGGCATTTCAACCTCAACGTAGAATTTAATGAGGGAGTAGTGCTGATAGTGGAGTGTTTGTTCAATAATCATTCAGGGTCAAGGTAGCAATAGAGATCTGCTTGATTAAGACAGTAAACAAAATGCTTATCATTATGCAATGTGATCCTTGGGACAGCAACTCTGATTTGTTCCTGCCCACAGCCATAGAGATGCATCTTCTGTTCCAAGGCATTTATTATACAAAAGTTTTGGTTTGGTTTTTTTTTTTTTTTTTAAATCTCCAGTTGAACTAATGTAGTGGGTTGACTCTGGCCAGCAACCAAGCTTCCACCCAGTCACTCTCACCCACTCCTCAGCCAGATAGGGAGAGAATTGGATGAGCAAAAGTGAGAACTCATGGGTCGAGGTAGAGACAATTTAGTAAGTGAAGCAAAACTTCATGCATAAAGAGAGCAAAATAAGGGATTTATTCAATACTCCCCATCAACTGGTAGATTCTTGGCTCCTGTCCTGAAAAGCAGGGCCTCAGTGGTGCCAAAACACCGTAACTGTGAGCATCTCCACTTCCTCCT
>NW_020957335.1:37749-39854 GCF_003031625.1 Empidonax traillii | reverse complement strand
CTTGGTCTGAAGATTTATCACATGTAGACAATTATGTATTGGATTCCCTTCAGGTTCTCCATATAAGAATTGGGCTGGGTTTTGTATATTCGTTACTTCTAATTTTAGTCTAGGTGATTGTAGTAAAATGCCTTCATATTTTAATAGTCGACTATCTGTCAACCATTTATCTGCTCTTTGTTGCAATACTCCTCTGACAATATGAGGGGTATAAACCTCTAGTTCCCCTCCAAAGGTTACTTTTTCAGCTTCCTCTACAAGCAAGGCAGTAGCAACAATAGCTTGTAAACAGGTAGGCCATCCTCTGCTTACAGGATCTAATAGCTTAGAATAGTATCCTACCGGTTTCTTTTGTCCAGCCCATACCTGAGTTAGGACTCCATATGCCGTTCCATTTTCAGTGTTTACAAATAAATAAAATGGTTTACGTATGTCTGGTAAACTTAGTACAGGGACATTGACTAGGTCTTCTTTTAGATTGTCTAGTCTTTTTTCATCTTCACTATTCCATTTAATTAAGCCTTCCTTTGTTAGTTTCTCATATAAGAATTTTACTTTACTACTATAATTTTCAATCCACTGCCGGCAGTATCCTAACAGTCCCAAAAGCTGTCTTATCTGTCTTTTGTTTCTTGGTGCTTGTAGGGACAAAATTCCATTCACTCTATCAGGATCTAACCTTTTGCATCCCCTACTTAGCCAATGCCCTAAATATTTAACTTCTTTCTCAGTAAATTGCAATTTAGATTTTGGCACCTTTAGTCCTTTTTGACTTAAAAAATTCAATAGTCTGATGCTTTCATTCCTAACTGCCTCTGAATTGTCACCGGCCACTAATAAATCATCTACATACTGAATTAAAATAGTGCCAGGACAAGGTTCAAACGATTCTAACAACTGCTCTAATGCTTGTACAAATAAATTAGGGGATTCTATGAACCCCTGGGGTAGGACCGTCCACCTTAATTGTTGTTTTCTATGAGTTTTTGGATCTTCCCACTCAAAGGCAAAATAATCTCTACTTTCCTCCTTAAGAGGACACGTCCAGAAAGCATCTTTTAGATCGATTACACTATACCATTTATGATCAGGAGAGAGTTGATTTAACAGGGTATAGGGGTTGGCTACCACTGGAAATCGAGCTATAGTCCTCTTATTTATTTCTCTTAGATCCTGTACTAATCGATAGGATCCATCAGGCTTTTTTACTGGTAAAATAGGAGTATTATGGGGTGACATACATGGTTCCAATAGTCCTTGAGCCAATAGTCTCTCTATAATGGGTTTAAGTCCAATCCTCCCTTCCTGAGAAATAGGATACTGCTTTATCCTAACGGGATTTTCTGGATTCTGGATAGTGATCTCAAGTGGTTTTATATGTAATCTCCCCACAGAGTCAGGAGTATACCATATTTCAGGATTTATCTTTTTCTCGTCCTCTGCTGTGAGAGCATAGATTTTAACTTGTAATTTTTGTTCTTTTGTTTCTATGCCTATTCCCAGTTCTATCATTAAATCTCTCCCTAGTAAATTATAGTCTGCTTCGGGAACTAATAAAAATGTTCCTAGTGTGTATTTGTTATGAGTTTCAATTTCTACATCTTTTATTAGGGGAACCTTAAATGGTTCCCCCTTTGCCCCTATCACTTGGACGGTGTCAGTAGAGGTCCTACAACCCCAGGGGATTGCCTGCACTGTGGATCTCTCTGCCCCCGAGTCCACTAGGAACTCGAGTTCTTGTTGCTGGGGACCTAACTTAAGTTTTATCAAGGGCTCTGTGATTTTTCGTGTCCCCAGCAGATAGAGCCCCTGACCCCCCTAATCCTCTTTAAACACTTGCTCATCCTGTATCCGCTTTCTACAGTTTTTCTTTATATGGCCTCTCTTCCCACAATAATGACATTCTATTCCACTTCTGTCTACCTGTCCTTGACCTTTGGAGGTGTCTGGTTTATTAGTCCTCTTGTGGACTCGTTGCTCCTGACTCCTACTTCCTTTTCGTCCTTCCCTAATAGCAGCCACCAAAATCTTGGTTTGCCTTTTCTGACTCTCCTCCTGCCTTTTTTGGCTTTCTTCAAATTTCTCTTCATCTCTCCTTACATATA
>NW_020957335.1:30947-37266 GCF_003031625.1 Empidonax traillii | reverse complement strand
CCTAATAGCAGCCACCAAAATCTTGGTTTGCCTTTTCTGACTCTCCTCCTGCCTTTTTTGGCTTTCTTCAAATTTCTCTTCATCTCTCCTTACATATACCTTTTGAGCTTCTCTTAATAATTCGTCCAAACCTCTGTCTTGCCAGTCCTCAATCTTTTCTAGTTTCTTACGGATATCCTCCCATGATCCGTGTACGAATCTCATTTTTAGCATAGCCTGTCCCATAACATTACTGGGATCCAGGCCAGAATATAGTTGGAAACTTTTCCTTAACCTCTCTAACCATTCAGTAGGAGGTTCATTTCTATTTTGATATTCTTTAAAGGCTTTACTAATATTTTGCCCTCTTGGGACTGATTCTCTTATGCCTTGCACTATGATATCCCTGAGATCAGCCATGTGGTCTCTATCTCGGGGATCTTGGTTATTCCAGTTAGGTCTCTGGAGAGGCCATTTTACATCAGCTGCTGGACCTTGTTGGTGCCTTTGGTCCCAGTTTTTCATTCCTGCACTCCTAATCATTCCCCATTCTTCTACCGTAAATAATATTCCTAGTATTGCCTGCAACTCATCCCATGTATATATATTTGGACCCAGAAATTGATCAAACTTCTCAGACACGCCTATGGGGTCATCTAACAAACTTCCCATCTCCTTTTTAAATGCTCTTACATCCCCTGAATTTAAAGGAACTGAAACGAATCCTATGCCGCCCTGTCTTCCTGGCATTACAGCTTCCCTTAAGGGGTAAAGTTGGGCTTGCTGTGTGTATGAGGGGATCGTCGGGGCCGGAGACTTCCACTCACTAGGCTGTGGAACAGCTAAAGATAATATGTCAGTGTTTTGTCCCTCAGCTATGAGTGGAGGTTCGGGTTCCCTCGGAGGTGTGCACGACATAGCAGATTTCTGTGCTTGGGCGGACATAGGGTACAAAGTGTCAGTGCCCCGTACCCGGACAGAAGCAGGAAACGGGATTGGGGAGTCCCGCGCCTGGGCGGAGACATGGGACAGAGTGGCGGGCTCGAGTGTCTGGGCGGAGACAAGGGGCGGAGACATAGAGTTCCGCGCCTGGGCGGAGACATGGGACAGAGTGGCGGGCTCGAGTGTCGGGGCGGTGACAAGGGGCGGAGACATAGAGTTCCGCGCCTGGGCAGAGTCATGGGACGGAGTGGCGGGCTCGAGTGTCTGAGCGGAGAAAAGGGGCGGAGACATAGAGTTCCAAGCCTGGGCGGAGACGTGGGACGGAGTGGCGGGCTTGAGTGTCTGAGCAGGTGCAAACGATTTAACATATTCCTGCGCCTCATCAAGATATAGAGTTGTCGTTTTAGTCAGGGTATTTGGGATAAATACATCCCAATGTCCATCTTGGACTGAATTATAGCCCGGAGACGACCAACTAGGCATAGGCGTTGGCGAAATGTATGGTGGGGGTAAATTACACATATTTCCTTGTCCTTTCTTTCCCCTCAAAAGAAACAAGTGATCCCGAGTATCTGACCTCATCCACAAGCTTGCATATTCGCTCTCCTCCACATTAAACGGTTCCTTGCAATTTACATAAACACTTAAAGCCTGGCAAATCCAATCCTCAAAAGCACCATATACCGGCCAGTACACATGATTCTGACTAATCTTTCTACCTCCCCACACCTCCATGCAATAATACACCATCTTCTCCCTCGATTTTCCTTCTCTAGAGAGATAATCATTCCAATATTTAATCATTATCCCTAAAGGACTGTCCTGTGGAATGTTTGGCAATCTCACAACAGGCTCGTTCTTAACATATCTGTCCCCTTGGGAAATATCATGAGACTTCTCCTCAAAACTGTTCATCCTAGTCTCGACTTCAAGTTCCTCCTCATTTTGAGTAACGCCTTGCTGTATCTTACGACCACCCATGGGAACAGAAAATTTACTTTTCTTCTGTCCCATCTTCTGAAACGCCTTCTCTCACACACGCACGCACACACACACTCGCTTCCCTTCTTTCGTGGCCCGGTCCCTCGCGGGATTCAGGAACCACACTACCAGAAGGTCCGCACTCGCTTCGTCCGACCGACGTCTCAGTTATTCGCGTTCCAGGATCCCCTTCCCACCGAAAAGGGATTCCGCAAAATACTTACCTCTCCCTGGGTAAGTCTTCGTTTAGCTCCTCGCCAAACGGTCCCTTCCCCAACCAGACGGAACTCTCTAATTCACTCACTCTGCTGAGTAAGTCTTTGCTCGGCTTCAAACCGAGCAGCCCCACCCGGCTCCAAGCCGGGCGGGGTCCCCTAATCAACTCACTCTTTCCCCGAGCAAGTCTTCGCCTGGATTTCGTGCACGAAAAATTACAGGGAACCGCGGTAGTTTATTTGCTTATCTGCCTTCGAAATCTCGGTCGGATATTGGGAATCTGTATCGCTGGAGTCCCTCTGGAGCCGTCCAATAAGGACGGGGGCGCCCTCCCGGAGGGAGAATCCTGCTGCACAGGGATCCCAATCCGAGTCACGGCGTCAAATTCTTATCGACAAGAATGACAAAAAATAATTTTTTTCTTAAAAAAATTATGAGAGAGATTTATTAAAGGCAGATAAACAAAACAGCGCGCTGGGCGACCGGAGGAAACTCTTTTCCTCACCGGTCTGCCACGTGACAGATCAACGGTCAATCTTTTATACCCCCCTCTTTTCTCCACCCCTCGAGTCTCTGTCGATTTTCTTATTGGAGTCCATTTCGCGGGTTTTTCCAATATTGGTCCTTGCTTCGCGGGCTTTTTCAATATTGGTCCTTGCTTCGCGGGCTTTTCCAATATTGGTCCTTGCTTTCGCGGGCTCCATCTCACCATCTAGGTTCAGCCAATGAATTGGTTAAACCGTAGTCCTCAGAGGCTGCCTCATAGAAATCTCCAGAAGGGGAAGGGGGTTGAGTCCTTTCTTCTTAGCTTTTGCTACCACCTCCTTTTTCCTCTAATATGAATATGCCCAAAGTGGAAACTCATGGAATACAAGACATACAAATTCATGACAATTACACAATCAACCATACAATTATTACAATGCTGTAACTTTCCCATTTGTAATTGCCCACTTCATAACAAAGAACACTCTTATGAGCACAGTCCTTGCCTGGCTCATTGTAACAAGCATAAGTAAACTTTAACTCCCTGATTTGATGAGCATATTACACTTTTTGCTCAGTATTACCTATTACAAAAACATACAACTCCTGACTATAAAACAAAATTATGAGAATATGAGTAACAATACAAAAAAAGAATAGGCTGACAATATGAAACTTCACACTGCTAAGCAGTATTATAAAAACCTGAGCAGTGGTGTTATAAATTGTGACCACAAATGATAAAAGTACCAATTAAAATTTATTTATTGCTGAGAAATAGCAAGCGGAATATGAGCAAATGCAGCGCTGGGCGACAGGGGGGTCACCGCCCTACCAACTGCCGCGCAAAGCATTGAAATAAGTCCCTTTTTATGGTTTCTTGGTTCCGGTTTCTTGACATAGCGGTAGTACTCTTGCGCATGCTTGGGCTGTTACTAAGGGGTCTTTTCTGCCTTCTGGTGGTCGTTGAGGCTGAAGTAAGACGTCTTCCTCGTGTGTCCTTTATTTGCCCTTTTGTTCTTGATAGCAATTGCCTCCTTATATGGATTGTCCTTGTAACTCTAAGAACATTTGGCAATCTTGTCTTACATAACTAGTACATAGTCCCTTGAGGTTTAATTAGTCTAGAATTTTTAGCAATAGATACATCCTGTTTGATAAACTACATCTCCCACCTTAATTTATTACAGTGGCATAAAGGCAGACCAGTCTTCTCTGCTGAAAGCAGCCAAAGAAGCTGTAGAAAGATTTGATGAGCAAATTTATGAATAAACAGAGGGGGGGAATTGTAATGAGTAGTAGTAGTTAAATTTACTCATCAAATTAGTAGTAATAGTAGTTTACTCAATAAATTGTAGTGCATGTTACATTCTTCTATATATATATATATATGTTATTATAATCACTGTTCTGTTATGATTAGAAGACTGTAAGTTATAGAATGGTTCATTAATCTGTCAGCATTGTAAGCTGATAAGCATGCAGCTTGCACTTCTTAAGCTAGAAAGACAAACTATTGTGCCTTGTTAAATAAATATTTTTGTATCTTACTTTTATAAAAAGTTCATTGTCTCAAAGCACATACATAAAGTAATGATGAAGATACAGAGTATCCAAGATGGACATCTGCAGCAGAGGTCTCAAGGACTAAAGGCTAATTAAAACCATGAAAAGGAAAGCATCTGGCAATCGAAACGGGGCCTGTAGGAAAACCAACCAGAACCAGACCTGCAAAGCTCGGATCCAATAGGGAGACAGCAAGTGACAATGGGAGGGAAACTGATAAGGGAATAAAAATTACTGTTTTTGCCTACTGCGCTTGCGTGCTGTGAGTGGAGCAGGGGTCTCCCCGGCCGCCCAGCATGCTGTTTTGCTTATTTGCATTTTACATAAATCTTCAATAAATTTTATTACTATATTTCAACTCAGTTTCATTTTATAACACATAGAATCCATAAACCTCCTAAGAGGCTCTCCTCATAAAGGCAATGTCCTCATAAACCTTATAAACGTTGTTGCCTAAAAGGCTGCAGAGGAAAAAAGACTCCAGGCCCAACTAGGCAGGAGCTCAGAGCAGCAGCAGAGGTTTTTATGAGCCTCCAGGCTCCAGGAATACAAACCCACACCCATCCCTTCCACCGCAGCGGTTACAGTTTTTATAAGGATTTCCACCCAATGCCCGTCCCGTCCCCGTCCCGGTTCTGCCCCGTTCTGCCCCAGGAACGCCCGTGGGGAATTGAGTCTGGGGGAGTTTGGAGCTTTGAGCGGCTGCAACTACAACTCCCGGCGTGCCCCGCGCGGCAAAGGGGGCGGGGCGGGGTCTCTGCCGGCGGGGCGCGCGCACAGCCCCGCGGTGGCTGCCGGGAAAGTGATGGCGCCTAGAACGAAATCTGTTGAGTCCTGTGAGACCTGGCGGGGGCTGCGGCGGGGCTGGGGATGCGCTCGGGGGCTGCGGGGAGCGCGGCTGTGGGCGGGAAGGCTGGAGGGCTCGGCAGAGTGGAGAGGAGGGGCTCGGGGGTTCCCGAGGAGGTTTCAAGGTCCGTGAGGGGCTCTTAGGGGGTCGCGGAGAGGATTTGGTGTCCTGAGGGCGTTCAGAGGCGGGGGGTGAAGGTCCCTGAAGGGGTTTAGGGGGTCCCTGAAAGGGCTGAGGGCCTTGGAGGGGAAGGGGGTGCTGTTTAAACGCCATGGCTGCACTGCGCAGGCGCCGGCGGAGTTTCCACGAGGGAACTTCAACTCCCATAAGGCACCGCGCGGAGCCGCCATTTCCTCTCATGCCCCCTACCGGCTAGGCGGACCAACCACAGGGAAAGCGGTTCCTCATGCTCCCCCAGAGACCCCCAAAACTCAGCACACAGAGACCCCACAGGGAGGGGAACACAGGGGGTCCCTAAAGCCTTGCTCGTGGTGCTTCTTCTCCTTTCCCCCCCAAGGCCCTGTTAACACCTTCCAAATGTCCCTTAACCCCCATTTTTTCTTTAATCACCTCTCCCTCCCCGATCCCTTTTACCCCCCAATGTTCCCAAGACCCCTTTAAACTCCCCCACGTGCACCCAGAGGCCCCCAAAACGCCCCAAATCCCAATCAAACCTCCCACAAAGAGGGATCACCTGGCACCCTGGGACAGGAACACAGTGGGCTGTGCTGGGGGCACTGGGCTGTACTGGGAGAGCCCTAATCCCCAAAGCCCCTCCCCTGGGCATCCGTGCCACGCTCTGGGAACCACGGCGGGGTTGGATCAAGGGGTGCACTTGATGATCTGGGAGGTCTTTTCCAAGCCGGCTGATTCTGGGATTCTCTGGGTGCCATTGCCAGGGCAGCACATGCTGGAGGCTCTGTCCACAGGGGATAGATGTGTCTGTGCAGACAGACAGACAAGGGCAGCCTGCAAAGATGTGGGGTTAGAAAAGCAGGAGAAGTTGTGGGGTGGTTGTGGAAGGAGAAAGAAGCCCCCAGGCCAGTGCAAGCAGGCCCCCCTGGGCTTGCCCATCATCTGCCCTCCCTGCAGGTTGCTGTCCTGGAGAGCAGACCCTGAGGTGGCCCTGAGAAATGGCCCGGAGGTGAGCCCAGAGCTGGCCCTGAGGTGTCCCTGAGAAGAAGTGGAAGGCAGAGGTGGTGCTGAGGCAGGAGAGCCCCGTGCTGGGGAAGAGGCTGAGCTGGGAGTGCCCAGCAGGGAGAAGGTGCTGTGTCCATGGCCTGTGTGCCAGGTGAGCTGGGG
>NW_020957335.1:28558-30550 GCF_003031625.1 Empidonax traillii | reverse complement strand
GCAGAGCTGCGGGCGCTGATTGGAGCGGCTGCAGCTGCTGAGCTGGTGGCACCCAGGAACACAAAGTGTGCCCGGCCACGGAGCCTGCAGGGAGGAGCAGGGACAGCCCCAGGGGAGCTCTGGGGAGCCGGGAACCTCTTGGCTGGGGCAGGAAAGAGCCGCTGGCCACGAGGACGGGGTGTTGGTCCCGGCCACTGATGGGGCCAAGCAGAGCACGAGGCCTCTTGCAGACACCTGGAGCAGCCTCCCACTTGCCAGCCCCGCCCTCGTGGGGTGACACTGTCCCCTCCCTGCAGGACACTCCCCCCGAAATCCTTGGTGGGGGGTCCTTTTGTGTCTATTGCTGGCTGCTGCTTCATCCTGGGGACCTGAGGGCCCCTCTGCAATCCCATCCCTGGGGCACAATCTGCTCTCCAGATGAATCTGAGAAATCCAAAAAAGAAACTGCCCAGAAGCTTTTGGTCTTTTGAGCCACAAAGGTATTTATTTGTCGAGGTCGGGAGCAGGCGGGGTTGGCACCACAAAGCTCTTGCTCAAAGGTGTCGGTACAAAGCAGGGTAATTTCTACAGTCTGACTTCTATTATTACAACATCTTGCATACATATTCATTTGATTGCATCATCTAATCATTCATGTTGATAATAGCTGGAGTACAGGCAGAGCTCAGACAGAGCTTGGGGTGGAGCTTTTCTTGGCCCTCAGTTCTGGGGGTTCATCCCCTTTCTTCATCATCAGGGCTGGGGTCTCTGCAGTCTTTCTCAGTGTGACCCCTCTAACTTTCCACTGTCTTTGCCCTAGTCACTGAAGCTTGGAGAGAGCCTTGGCTTTAGGCCTATTTCTCCTATTCAAATGTCTCCCTTGGCTCACTTTGCCTTAATTTCTGGCCTGCAGACTAATTGTAGAATGTTTCCAGCCTTCTTTAGATTAGGTCCAAGGAAGAGAACAGAAAAAATTTTTCTTTAGCAATTTAGGCCGAGCAGGTGGGGGGGGGGCTTCTCTCAGCTGAGCAAGATATTTCAGGTAATTCTTTAGGCCTTGCTCTTGTTTCAAGGGGGAATGTCAGGGAAGGCGGCACCCCGAAGGTGAGAGTCAGAGGAGAAGGGACCCTTGGGACCCCCAACACTCCTAGCATCCCTAAGTGGGACCTCCAACATCCCAGACAGGGGGGACCCTCTGAACCCCAGAGGGGAGAGACCAGAGAGGGGGAACTCCTGGGAGAGATTTTTTTTGGCTCATCTTCATAATTTATATTTCAGCTGAATCTCAACTTTTTGCAATTATGGGGTCAGGGGTCTTCTTGCTATTTCTGAGGTGGTTTTGCCTGAATCTTGGTGGTTTGGTTTTTTCTGGGCACAATCTTGGTTTTTGGGAGGTCCCCCAGAACCCTGAATTTGGGAGATGGGGGGGTCTTGGATTCCTGGGAGCTCCAGCAACCTGGAGAGGGAGGACAAGGACCCCATAGAGGGGAGACCCCAAATACTGAATTTTAATGTTTTGGAGGTTTTTATGGTCCCAGGATGCCTGATGAGTTCTAGAGATGGACTTGGGCAGGAGGAACCCCCAGGCCAAAGCGCTCAGCCCTTGTTCCCCCCAGCAGGATTTGTCCTTCCCAAAACTTGGGCAGATGGAGGAGGAGACTGTGAGGAAGAGGAAGGTGTCGCGGGCCCCCCAGGCAGGTGAGGAGGAAGTCAGTGCCCCTTTGGCCCTGTCTTGTGGTGCCTGTGGCAGCCGAGCATCACCCCCGGCTGCAGGAAAACCCTGCTGGCACCGCCGTCCTGCCGGGGCTGGATCTGGGGGATGTGCTTGGCCTTCCCTCTGGGCCGGAGGCAAATCCCCTGCCTGTCCTTCTTCCTTCCTGCCCCAGGCCCCGAGCTGAGGACGGAGAGCACGGAGGACAAATCCCCCCGGCAGAGCCTGGTGGGAGAGGCCGTTTTGAAGGGCTCCCCAGCGCAGGAAGGCAGCGGGGAGGAAAAGGCCCGGAGATGCCCCCG
>NW_020957335.1:25763-28122 GCF_003031625.1 Empidonax traillii | reverse complement strand
GAAAAGGCCCGGAGATGCCCCCGGAGGAGGGGCTGCAAAGCCAGCCCAGGGAGCTGTGAGGAGGAAAGAGCCGTCCTGTGCCGGGAAGGCGGCCGGAGCTTGAGCCGGAGCTCCAAGCTGGTGGTCCCTGAGCAGCCTCCCAGCAGGGAGAAGCCCTTCAGGTGCTTGGAATGTGGGAAGAGCTTCAGGCTGAGCACCAAGCTCCTCAACCACCAACCCCTCCACACTGGGGAACGGCCCTACATGTGTAGGGAATGTGGGGAGAGCTTCAGTGACGGCTCCACCCTGATCAAACACCAGCGCATCCACACTGGGGAACAGCCCTTCAAGTGTGAGGAATGTGGGAAGAGCTTCGGTGACAGCTTCTCCCTCTGCAACCACCAGGTCATCCACACTGGGGAACGGCCCTACACTTGTGAGGAATGTGGGAAGAGCTTCAGTTACAGCTCTGCCCTCTGCAGGCACCAGCACATCCACGTTGGGGAACGGCGATACAAGTGCTTGGAATGTGGGAAGAGGTTTAGGGACAGCTCAACTCTCCTCAGGCATGAGCGGACACACACAGGGGAGAGGCCCTTCCGCTGCACTGAGTGCGGGAAGGGCTTCAACCAGAACTCCATCCTCATCAGGCACCGGCGCATCCACACCGGGGAGAGGCCCTACAAGTGTGGGGAGTGTGGGAAGAGCTTCACCAACAGCTCCCACTTGACCAGACACCAACGGACCCACCAGTAAGAGAAGCCCCACAAGTGCCCCGACTGCGGGAAGAGCTTTGGCCGCTGCTCCCACCCTGAATGCCCTCCCTTATGGTAAAACAACCCCTGGAGTCCAGTGACTGTCAGTCCATCCCTTTCCACCAGAAAGGGCCAGTCCCCTTTGCCAGGGGCAGGTTGTGCCAACAGAACCCTTCTTGGGGGGTGTGTGGAGATTCCTGCCTTGGCTAGGACCCCCCAAGGTCAGTGCTGGAGGCTGAGAGCAGAGATCTCCCCACGAGCGTTGGTCTGGGGGAGTTCCATCCATCTCTAGTTAATAATTCCTGCTTTGGTGCCAACTTGAGTAGAATTGCTTCAACAATTGCTTTAGTGTAGAGCACTATCCTATCTTATGCTGTAGTACTGGTAGTTTTAGTGTTTCTCTTGTGCAGTAAATAATTCTGATGAAGATCTTTTGTCTGATCATTTGTAACCCTAAATAATTCATTGCTATCAATAGATGTGATTTGCCATCAGTAAAACTTGGGGGACAAGTGTTTCAGTCCCACCTCTGTAATTTCTTTGAACTGAAAGTGTTGGCATAATCCAAGGCTGAGATTTGATCCAGCAGCCCCCACACCCCCCCCAGAAATTGGGAGCTCAGGGGGTCCACCCCTTTTCCCAACTCTTCTGTGCCTAAAGACCCCCATGGGACCATCAGACCCGCCAGACCACCCCCCTTTTCCACCTTTCTTCCTGTTTCTCCCACTTTTCCGTGGTCTTGTGTTGCAATCTTCTTAAATATTGCAGAAAGAACTTCAGATTTGAATATTCCTTTGAGCAAAAATAAGACACACACAAGTTATCTGTTGATACCAAAATCCTGATTTTATTAATTGTTAAGAGATGCAGAGACAAAGGAAAAAATTTAAAAAAATTATAAAATGCTTACGATTACTTCTAGAAGCAGAGAAAAAGTACCACCATGCTACCTTTCCCCTGAGCTGGTGTGTGTGTGGGCGAGTAGCAGTTTTCTGCCCTTTTTTTTCTCTATCTCTGCAGCGAGCTGATAGAGAATGTTTGATAAGAAGATTTTGACAGGCAGAAGCAATGGAGAAACATAATCTTTGGCATTCAAAAAGGATCTGTTTGTTACAGATGGTTTCCATGGTAACCGATGTAACAATGGGAATGCATCATGGTTACCATGGTAACCCACCCTGGAGATGGAAATGTATAATGGTTGCCATGGTAACTGACCATAACAATGAGATTTCAGAATGGTTGCGATGGTAACCAAGGTAACAATAAGAATGCAGAATGGTTGCCATGGTGTAAGGGCGGTACTTTTGATTTAGATGATCAGTGGAGCATAGAGGGGTTAGAACATGATTATATTTGCATGTGAAACCAGCCAGGGTGTTGTACAATGTAACTTTATTGCACAAGTTGACTGTAAGGCCCATTGTGCCTTTAGGAAAGTTAACTGGATGTCCCCCATTATCAGAGCTGAGTTCCTCCTTGGCTTGGCTCCACTCTGCAAGAGAGATACAAATCCCCTTGGAACACAATGGGACAGGTCGTCCCTAGGGCTGAGGAAGGTGATGGAGAGGAAGATGATGTGGGCAGGGGTCGTTGGCCCCTTGCCCTCCAGTGGGGCACGCCCA
>NW_020957335.1:18089-25265 GCF_003031625.1 Empidonax traillii | reverse complement strand
GCTGCGTCCTGGCCCTCCGTAGTGTAATGTAGAGCTGATGGAATGGGGTGTCAGCACTGCTGGGGGGAGCGATGCTCATCCTTCCATCCACACTGTGCTGCTCCACGGGGACACCCGCCAAGCACGGGCACCGACCAGCCCCTGCAGAGCCTGGTAGGCCTGGCCTGTCTGTGCAGGTGAGCACAGTTTATTGGTAGGAAGCAACAGGGAAAGCAAAATTTTATATCCTTTTTGTATCCGTTTAATTCCCTTTTTACTAGCTAGTATTGTATCCCTTTAATTCCCCTTGTACTAACTAATACTTTATTAGAGGCTGTTCATTGTATTGTTTGAACGCCAATAGATAAAATAGGGGGTTTTTTGTATTCTTTTTTAGTTTTTGATTCTCTTTGCTAATAGTTTTTTTAAATCTCACTGCAATAAAAGAGGTTTTGTAGTGTTTGAATGACTGTTGTACTTTTCTTTGTTCCGGGCATGGATTCAAACAAACTAATGCAGAAGGGACTGGGAAGAGGTTTCAGAGGGTTCTGGGTGGGTTGGGGGAGACCAGGACAGGACTTTTGGGGTCCTCGGTGGTCTCTGGGAGGTTTTGGGGGTCCTGACCCCCTTGGCTCCCCCCAGAGATGCCACAGGACGCCGTCCACAGCAAGATCCTGGTGAGGGTCAGGGGCTTCGTGTTGGGCTTCGTCTTCCTGGCTCTGGGGCTCAGCTTCTACCTGTGGGAGAAGGTAAAGAGGGTCCCCTGGGGTCATGTCCCCCCTTCCCCAGAGCATGTTTGCCCCCCCTGCCCCCCAGCCCGCTGTCACCCCTTTTTCCCTCCCCGCAGAGCTCCTGAGCCGACGGTTGCCGCAGCCCCTCCCCATGGCCTTGGGCCCAGCCAGGACCCCCCAGTCCATCCCCAGCTGGAGTTTGGGGGGGTCGTGTGTCCCCCCCGGCCCTGCTTTTGTTCTCACACCAGCCGCCTGCTGCTCCCAGTGCTCCCAGTAAAGCTTCCCAGTTCTCTGCAGTCGTGGTGTTGAAGGGCAGGTGCCCTCCCGAAGCCCCCCCAGAATCAGCTTATGCAAATTGTACAATGGTTGGCACCCATTGTCTTTCTGCTTCCAGGAGTGTGTATTTTTCTGCCATGTCTGGTTCAATGTTTGTGCAGCTTATTGGCTCAAACTGTGTCTGCTTTGTTTAAAGAAAAAGGGGGAAGTGTAGGGATTTTTAGTGCTAACACAGAGGATATGCTGCAGCTGTGAGAAATAATCTTATGTTGCAGTTGTGAAAACATGATCTGTTGTTCTGATGGCCTTCTGATGGTACCAGGATGAGAAAGATCTACCAAGAGAAACAGTAGCAAAACTAGATATAGAAAACAGGGTCTCAGTACCGGCTCTCAGAGTGGGAAAGGACATAAAGAATGTTAAAGAAACAGAGCTGATAGAAGAGTATTGTTAGAAAACTGGATCAAAGACTGCTGCTTGATTCCAATCAACGACGCTCTCTGATCATCACATTGGTGTGCTGAGTCATCCCTGCTCGCATGAAAACCCCCCAGGCAGGTGCCCTCCCAAAGGCCCCCAAACATCCCCAACATCCCAGTGATGTCACCACTGTCCCTGTGATGTCACTGGTGTCCCCAGGGGTGTCCCCAGTGTCCCCAATGATGTCACCACTGTACCTCTTATCTCACCGACATCCCCAATGATATCACTGCTGTCCCTGTGATGTCATAACTTTCTCCAGTGATGTCACTGCTGTCCCATGAGATGTCCCCAATGTCCCCAATGATGTCACCACTTTCCCTGTGACCTCATCGCTGTAGCTTTGATGTCACTGCTTTCCCTGTGATGTCACTGCCATTCCCAATGATGTCACTGGTCCTCTGTGATGTCACTGATGTCCCCAGAGGTGGCACCAGTGTCCTTTGATGTCACCGCTATCCCTGTGATGTCACTGGTCCCCAGTGATGTCACTAATGCCCCCATGATGTCACCAGTGACACCGATAATGTCACTAGTGTCTCTGTGATGTCACACCTGGCCTTGTGATGTCACCAATGTCCCCTGTCATGTGACAGATGTCCCTGTGACATCATGGCTGTCCCTTTGTTTTCAGCAGTCCCCTGGGATGTCACTGGTCCCCAGTGATATCACCAATGTGTGTGATGTCACCTCTGTCCCCTGTGGTGTCACCAACGTCCCCGATGATGTCACTACTGTCCCTCTAATGTCACTCTTGTCTTTGTGAAGTCACCAATGAACCCACTGATGTCACTGTTGTCCCTGTGATGTCCCTAGTGTCACCAGTTAAGTCACTGGTGTCTCTGTGATTTCACCCCTGGCCTTGTGCAGTCACTGATGTCCCCTGTGATGTCACCAATGTCCCTGTGATATCACGGCTTTCCCATTGTTGTCACCAGTCCCCCGTTATATCACTGGTTTTCAAGGATGTAACTGCTGTGTCTGTGATGTCATCACTGTCCCCAGTGGTGGCTCCATGTCCCCATGATGTCACTGATTTCCCTGTGGCATCGGGCCTTTCCTTTGTTGTCACCAGTCCCGTGATGTCACCAGTACCCAATGATTTGTCTGCTGTCCCTGTGATGTCACCACTGTCCTTGATGATGTCACTAGTTTCTTTATGATGTCAACCCCTCCTTGTGAGTTTACCGATGTCCCAGTGACATCACGTTTTTCCCTTTGTTGTCAACATTCTCCTGTGATGTCACTGGTCCCCAATAATGTCACTGCTGTTGCTGTGATTTCACCACTGTCCCCAACAGTGTCACCATTTCCCTGTGATGTGACCGATGTCCCTGTGATGTCACCAGACCCCTTTGTTGTCACCAATGTCCCTGTGACATCACTGCTGTCCCTCTGTTGTCACTCTGATGTCACTGGTCCCCAATGATGTCACTGCTGTCTCTGTGATGTCACCACTGCCCCCTGTGATGTCATCAATGTCCCTGATGATGTCAATGGTGTCTCTGTGATGTCACCTCTGTCGTCAGCGGTGGCACCATGTCCCCATGATCACTGATGTCCCTGTGATGTTACCAGATGCCTTTGACTTCACTGATGTCCCTGTGACATCGCTGCTGTCCCTTTGTTTTCACCATTCCCCTCTAATTTCACTGTTCCCCAATGATTTCACCAAGGTCCCTGTGATGTCACCAGGGTCCCCTGTGATGTCAGCAATGTCCCACATGATGTCACTGGTGTCTCTGTAATGTCACTCCTGTCCTTGTGAAGTCACTGATGTCCCCTGTGAATTCACCGATGTCCCTGTGACAAACAGCCTTTGTTCTCATCAGTCCCCTGGGATGTCACTGGTCCCCAATGATATCACTGTGGTCCCTCTTATGGCACCACTGATGTCAGCGGTGGCACCTTGTCCCTGTGATTTCTCCAATGTCCCTGTAATGTCACCAGTCCTTTGTGATGTCACCAATCCCCTGTGATGTCACTGTTGTCCCTTGTGATGTCAGCAGTGTCCCTGGTGATATAAATGGTGTCTCTGTGATTTCAACCCTGTCCTTGTGAAGTCACCTACATCCCATGTGATGTCACCGATGTCCCTGTGACATCACGGCTGTCCCTTTGTTGTCACCTGTTCCCTGTGACCTCACTGGTCCCCAGTGATGTCACTGCTGTCCCTATGATTCTACCACTGTGCCCACCGGTGGCATCATGTACCTGTGAGGTGACTGATGTCCCTGTGATGTCACCACTGTCCCCTGTGATGTCACCAATGTCCCTGTGACATCACAGCTGTCCCTTTCTTGTGACCAGTCCCCTGTGATGTCACTGACCCCAGTGATATCACTCATGTGCCCCTGATGTCACCACTGTCCCCTCTGATGTCAACAATGTCTCCGATGATGTCACTGCTGACTCTGTCATGTCATCCTTGTGCTTGTGAAGGCACCAATGTCCCCTTTGATGTCACTATGTCCATGTGACATCATTGCTTTTCTTTTGTTGTCAGCAGTTCCCTGTGATGTCACCACCGTCCCCTGTGATGTCACCAATATCCTCGATGATCTCATTGTTGTCTGTAATTTCACCCCACCCTTGTGAAGTCACCAATGTCCTATTTGATGTCACTGACTTCCCTGTGACATCACAGCTATCCTTTCATCGTCACCGCTGCCCCTTGTCCCCGTGATGTCACCAATGTCCCTATGATGTCACCAGACCCCTGTGACATCACTGTTATGTCTGTGACATCACAGCTATCCTTTCATTGCCACCAGTCACCTGTGATCTCACTGGTCTTTAAGGATGTCACTGCTGTCTCTGTGATGTAACCACTGTCCCCAGCAGTGGCACCAATGTCCCTGTGACATCATGGCCTTCCCTTTCTTGTCACCATTCCCCTGTGATGTCTCTGGTCCCCAATGATTTCACTGATGTCACCGATGATGTCACTGGTGTCTCTATGATGTCACCCATGGCCTTGTGCAGTCACTGATGTCCCCTGTGATGTCAACGATGTCCCTGTGACATCACGGCTTTCCCATTGTTGTCACCAGTCCGCTGTTATGTCACTGGTTTCCAATGATGTCACTGCTGTCTCTGTGATGTCATCACTGTCCCCCAGTGGTGACTCCATGTCCCCACTATGTCACTGATTTCCCTGTGACATCAGGGTTTTCCTCTGTTGTCACCTCTGTCCCCTGTGATGGTACTGGTCCCCAATGATGTCACATCTGTCCCTTGTGATGTCACCATTGTCCTTGATGATATCACTGGTGACACTGTGATGTCACCCCTGTCCTTGTGAAATCACCAATGTCCCCTGTGATGTCACTGATTTCCCTGTGATACCACGCCTGTCCCTCAGTTTTCAACAGTCCCCTGTGATGTCACTGGTACCAATGATGTCACCCATGTCCCTGTGATGTCACCAATGTCCCCTGTGATGTCACCAATATCCCCAAGGATGTCACTGATGTCTCTTTGATGTCAGCCATGTACTTGTGATGTCAATGATATCCCATGTGATGTCACCGATGTCCCTGTGACATCACAGTTATCTCTTTGTTTTCATCAATCCCCTGTGATGACACTTGTCCTCAATGATGTCAGCAATGTCCCTTTCATTAGGGTTAGGGTTGGGGTAAGGGTTTAGGGTTAGGCTTAACCTTATGCATAGGCTTAGGTTTTAGGGTTAGCTTTAGGGTTAGGGGCTAGGTAATGTTTGGGTTGGAGTAAGGGATAGGGACAGTGTTAGGGTCAGGGTCAGGGTTAGGGTTTAGGGTTAGGGTTTATGGTTATGCTTAGGGTTTAGGTAACTTTTTGGTTAGAGTAAGGGATAGGGTTACGATTAGGGTTAGAGTTAGGGTTGGATGAGGCAGAAACATCCCCTTTCTCTTGCTCTTCTCGGGGCGTGGGGTGAAAATCGCCCTTGTCAGGGAGCCGCTTCAGGCTCTGCTCCTCCGGTGATCCAACAGCGGCCCCTGCTGACTGGGATTGGAATTGCGCCAAAAAGCGAGGAATACCGGAATGTTTCCTTTTTTTGAGGGGGATTTTTGGTACAGGATTATTTGGTTGCTTTTGTGTTCTTTGGTTGTTCTGCCAACATACATATATTCTTTAATAAAGGGCTGTTATATTTCCTCTCCATACTTGGAGCCTCTTAATTTTGGATTTAAAATTGCTTAGGAGGAGGTGTTTTGTCTTCCTCCAAACTCATCCTCCTTAGGAAAACACTTGTGTTTCATTAAACTGAGAGAGATCCAAATTCATGCTTTGTTTACAGTCCAGAGATCTTCCAGGCTCTTCCCATTTGCCTCTGCCCCTCTCCGAGAACTTGTGTGGACACCTTCCCTGCCTGCACCAGATGATTTCACAAAAGTGGGAGGGAGGGTATTTCATGGAGAAGGACCTGGGGGTGTTTTGAGGCCTCTCTAAGCAAATGTTTCCTTCAGGAGAGCTAAAGCCAGGACAGTGGGGGTACACAGGAGAAATGCAGCTCCTCCAGCAATGGTAGCGCCTCCAGGAATTCCCAGCACATGCCCACAGATCCTCCCAGAGGGGTGAGGCAGACATGAAGGTTGGACATGAATGCCCTGTTTGGGATAACTTAGGTGATGGCTGCATCCCCTCTCCCTTCCCCAGAAGCTGGAGATGCTGCTGTCTGGGAGCAGGAGGTGCCTGTGTGGGGGTTCAGCACCGCTGGTTTGGTGCAAGTCCAAGAAGCCTTTGGAGGATACTCCAGGGCACGTGGTGTGACTCTGGGGGATGGTCCAGTGAAGGCTCAGGAGTTGCACTCGATGATCCTTGTGGGTCCTTGTGGGTCCCTTCCCACTTGGAATACTGAGTGTGCTTCTGTGAAGTTCCACAGGGCTGTGTGTGAGCAGAGAGCAGGGGTTGAGCAAAGCAGAGCAGGGCAGTGGCAGCACAACCCTTGAGCACTGCCCCAAGCGGGCTGAGCCCAAAGGGGAACTGGGGGCGGGGTTGGTCCCACTCGGGTTAGGGGACAGAGACACAGGGACAGCAGGGAGTGCAGGGCAGGGAAAACATCAGAAGGAACTGCTGGGCATGGGGATGTCTCCAGGCTGGGCTCTCCCGGTGCTCAGTGGCCCCATCTCTCCAGGACGAGGGTGATGATGGGGGTGGACGAGAAGAGGAACAAGGTTAGGACACAGCACAGGATTCAGATCCAGAGGGGAATGACTGACCCTGGAAGAAGGGTGGATCACAATGTGGACAAAACATATCAAGGAGGAAAGAAGAGTGGAAAGGGCTCAAAAGTTATCACTTGTCTCTGACAAGGAATATTGTCGTAGTCGAGGGATTGCTGTCTGATAGAGAAATGTGGAGCTCACGATTCTTGGTGTCCTTTGCAGGGACCATCCCAGACACTGAACTCCTCCCCCAGCTCCCATCTTGATCCTTTAGATGAATGTGGAACCAGCCAGCTCATACCAATCTGCCCAACTGGCTGACATGGGCTCTTAGAAAAAGAGAGGAGACCAGAGAACGTGTGATGGGGAGGGGAAGCAGTGAGCAGGATATGCCATTCCAGCCCAGTGAGATCCCAGCTGATGAACCTCCTCATGTCCTGGTGGTGGCAGCTGGGCAGCCTTGGCCCTGATGCTGAGGGTCACTGAGTGTGTGAGGAGGGAATCCTTCACCATTGGTGGCTGTGCCTGCCTGGGAGCTGGACCAGCTGCCTGGGAGGAGA
>NW_020957335.1:13924-17816 GCF_003031625.1 Empidonax traillii | reverse complement strand
AGCTGATGAACCTCCTCATGTCCTGGTGGTGGCAGCTGGGCAGCCTTGGCCCTGATGCTGAGGGTCACTGAGTGTGTGAGGAGGGAATCCTTCACCATTGGTGGCTGTGCCTGCCTGGGAGCTGGACCAGCTGCCTGGGAGGAGAAAGGCACAGGCTGAGAGCCTGCAGCTCCCCAAAGTGCTGCACACACTGAGACATTGTGGAGATCCCAGATCCACCCTCTGTCATCTGTGGGGATCAAGAAATGAATGTCCTGCTCAGCTGTGGCTCTGGAGAGAGCTCAGCCCCGTGCCCCTTCCACATTCCCATCACTGAGGATTTACTAGACAAGAATTTTCCCACCTATGTGGCTCCATCCCACATCTCCTTTTACCCCTGTTTGACACCACCCTAAGCCCGTTTTTTGTGTGGTTTGTGGTTCCAGGTGGATGGTTCTGATGTCTAAAGCATTTCAGCACCTCCGAGGTGTTACACTCTGCCCTGAACCCATTGGGAAGTGTTGAAAATCACCCCCTTTTGTTCAGAGTCCCCTGGGGGCTGAAGGAAGCAATCATCCTCCTGCCTTCCCCAAAGCAGCTCTGCCCATCACTGCTGCGTGCCTGATCCACACAGCCTGTGCCCTGCCCTGTGCCCAGGACACGCCCTGTCCTGCCCCTCTCAGCAGCACTCCAGTGCTCCTCCCTCCTAGACGTATTTTGTCCACATTGTGACCCATCCTTCTTCCAGGGTCAGCCATTCCCCTCTGGATCTGGATCCTGTGCTGTGTCCTCACAGTGCTCAAGGGCTGTGCTGCCATTGCCCTGCTCTGCTTTGCTCAGCCCCTGCTCTCTCCTCACACACAGCCCTGTGGAACTTCACAGAATCACACCCAATATTCCAAGTTGAAATGGACCCACAAGGATCATCGAGTAATCCTGGACCAAAAATCCCCCTCAAAAAAAAGGAAACAGTCCTGTGTTCCTCTCTTTTCGGCGCAATTCCAATCCCGGTCAGCAGGGGCCGCTGTTGGATCACCGGAGGGGCAGAGCCTGCAGGGGCTCCCTGACAAGGGCGATTTTCGCCCCACGCCCCGAGATGGGAAGAGAAAGGGGATGTTTGTGCCTCATCCAAGGAGAAGGGTCAGGCGAAATGTCCCCCTGGAGCAGCTCTCTGTCCCCAGGAGTTTTAACAAAAACCTGCTGCACGGGCCTCATGTGGGGACATCAAAACACAGTTGATATAAGAATTTGCAGAGCTCTTTTTTTCTAAAACTTTAAGGCAAATCTCTATCTGTCAACTGATGACAATTTTGATGCAGGGACAGATGTGACCCTGTGACCTCACATGGCATTTTAACACTTCGATGGCATGGGCCTTCCAGGTCCAGCCAGGGCTAAAAATGACTTTTGGTTGGGATTTAGGTTTGGAAAGAAAATCCAAGGAAAGAAAGGAGAGGCAGTTGAACAGTATGAATCTGAAGGTTTGAGGGTCTGGTGGATGTCTCAGCTGAGCTCAGGCCGCAGACGTCTCCCCTTTCTCTCACCGTGAATCTCCACAGTCCCTTCATGTCTCTCCAGCCACCCCTTTGTATCTCCAGGGCTGTCACTGGGCAGCTCAGCCCCATTCCAGGAGGGACTGTGGGAGGCAGAGGTGCAGTCAGGGAGAGAAATCCATGTTTGTTCTCCCTGGGAGCAGAAGCACCTGAGCATTGCACACCCCCAGAGCCCTGAGCCTCTGCCCCTGTGTGCCTGTGCAGCCAGGGGAGCATCGGGGTGGGCACAGAGAAGAGCACACCCGCAGCTGGATCCCGTGGTTTATGGACACACAGCTTCCTCTGGACACAGGGCATGGAGATGTCTTCACTCGAGGGGCTCACGTCTCCATGTCCAATCCAGGGAATAGATTGGATCTGGATTTATCCATCAGACATTGTCAATACCTGTGCCAGTCACAAAGATGCTTTGGGATCAAGGCATCCAGAACACATTTCTGCTGGGCCTGGGCCTGGTGGAAGGGCTGGGTGTGGACATGTTGGCATGGCCAGGGCTTGTGGGGAGGGGTTGCCCTGCCAAGCCAAGCGAGACCAAGAACATCCCCGAGCATGACATTTGCAATGGCACGTGTTCCATCCCATCCACACAAGAGTCAGTCAGGATGTATCCAACAGGACAGAGCAGATGTCTCCACAGAATCTTGGGTTGCCATTCCCTTGGGATGTGGAAGACAGGTGGGATGGCATTCTGGGGTAGTGAGGTATTTCTTAAAGAATTAATGGCCAGGGAACATTGCAGAATGGAGAGAACAGGCCGTGATATCACAAAGGGGCTGATGGCTCATGGGTGGGGGTGCACTGAGCCACTGTCAAGAGTGTATTCTTTGGTTTCCATGGCCATTCAGGAATGGAGATGATAGGAATAGGCCGTGACATCACAAAGGGGCCCATGGCTTGTGCGTGGGGCTGCATTCTGACAATGTGGGGCATTGGTTCTCTAGTTGCCAGGGGCAATTCCAGAATGGAGAGGATTGGTCGTGACTGTCCCGACATGGCTACTAATTTCAACTGCCTAATTTCAACTGCGTCACAACCTTCTCTTCCATTTTCTTAAATATGTAATTAGCAAAGGTGTTACTGAGAGTTTTGGTTGTTTTTTTGTCTGGAAATCCACCTGGACAAAACCATCCTCAGCCCCAGAGACTGGTTGATGGCCAAACCACGACAATTCCCCCCTTCGCATTTGCAAATTACATTTTTAAGAAATTTTAAACTTTACAATTACATACAACTATAAATAAACAAACTATAATTAAAAAATCTTTTTATTAAAAATTAAAACAACATAACTATAATACTTAACTCTATTACTGTGCTTTTCTCATAATTACATCACACATAGTTAGTCTATTTTGTCTACAGACTTCTCTCAGTTATCTCAAAATCCTTATGGTGGGTCCTCACATGGGGCACTAAAAATGTCAGGGTTTGATCCGGTCACTGCCTCTCTGGGCAGCCCTTGCCTGCATTCTCCATCAAAAAATGTGGTTTTGCTTTGGATCAATTGTACTCTCACATACCCCACACAATTACTGTAAGTTTAGAGAAGGTTTATGCAGACAAAGGAGACCTGATTTGGGAAAATAATATCAACATTTCTTACTAGCAAAATAAAACTAAAGAACTACATCTACAACAATTCTACTCAAGTAAAAGTATTATATATTTATGGAAATACCTCTCCCCCCTTTATATCAGTCCAAGGAGGAGAAGCAGTCTCTTTCTCCATTCTTGGAGCTCCAGATCTTTTCAATAACTGTAACACTTTCAAGTTCTTCTTCTGTTATCTCAGGACGACAACTCCTTTTCATAGCAGCTGGAACTCTTTATCTATCTCTTTTTCTTCTATGTCAGCCCCAAGGCAGGGCTGGGCCTATCCCCCTCCTGGGCTAAGATCAGAGGCTGGGGGTTACCCAGGCCCTGGAGGGTCTTCCATGGGCTTGGAAGGGGACACTTGCCTACCATGGATCTTCCCCACAGGGTCACAGGGGATAATGGCTTTTGAGTCCACCCCTGTTCCCTGGGGAGGTTCCTCCCCACGGGAGAACAGTCCTTGAATAGACCTCTCCGGCATGGATCTAGCATGGATCCCTTACTTGGATCCCAACATCTTACCCAAGGCGTTCTTGCTCCAGCGTGAGGTTCTCTCAGGGTCACAAATTTCCAGCACCAGCAGCATGGATCCCTCACTTGGATCCCAAGCTTACCTGAGCCGTTCTCACTCTGGCGTAAGCTCTCAGGGTCACAAATCTTCAACAGGACTCTGCCTCATTTCAGTCCTTCTCATGAAGTCTCGGCTTCCTGGTACATCCACAAGCTCCTCTGTGAGCCGCATGGGGGTCTCCTCACCCCAACAATCT
>NW_020957335.1:8016-12186 GCF_003031625.1 Empidonax traillii | reverse complement strand
AGTGACATCGGTGACATCAATGGGGACATTGGTGACTTTACAAGGACAAGGGTGACATTACAGAGACACCGGTGACATCATCAGAAACATTGGTGACACCACAAAGGACAGTGGTGACATCACAGAGACTGCAATGACCTCATTGGGACCAGTGACGTCACAGGGGACTGTTGACAACAAAGGGACAGCAGTGATGTCACAGGGACATCGATGAACTCACTGGGACATGGTGCCACGGCTCGGCACAGTGGTGACATCACAGAGACAGCAGTGACATTAACAGGGACATCTGTGACATCACAGGTGACATTGGTGACTTCCCAAGGCTTGGGGTGACATCACAGAGACAGCAGTGACATCATTGAGGACAATGGTGACATCACAGGGGACAGTGGTGGCATCACAGAGACAGCAGTGACATCATTGGGGACCAGTGACATGGCTAGGGAGAGCGGTGACATCATTGTGGACACAGGGAGCACCCCTGGGGACAGCAGTGACATCACAGGACACAGTGGTGACACCTCTGGGGACAGCAGTGACATCACTGGAGACTGTTGACATCACAGGCACATCGGTGACATCAAAGGGACAGTGGGGACATCATAGGGACAGCAGTGACATCATTGGGGACACTGGTGACATCAGAGGGGACAGCAGTGACATCACAGGAGACCATTGACATGACAGGGGTCTGCGGACATCACAGCGACATCAGTGACAGTTTGGGGACAGAGGGACCACCCTTGGGGACAGCAGTGACATCACATGGGACAGTGGTGACATCCAATGAGACAGCAGTGACATCACTGGAGACTGCTGACATCACAGGGATAGCGGTGACACCAAAGGACACCGGTACCACCTCTGGGGACATCAGTGACATCCCAGAGGACCAGTGACATCATTGGGGATGGCGGTGACATCACAGGGAAAGCAGTGACATGAAAGAGTCAGTGATGAGGTCACAGGGACAGCAGCGACATCATTGGGGACATTGGTGACATCTCATGGGACAGCAGTGACATCACTGGAGATCAGTGACATCACTGGGGACAGTGGTGACATCACAGGGACAGCAGTGAAATCATTGGGGATGTTGGTGAGATCAAAGGGACAGTGGTGACATCACTGGGGACCAATGACATCACTGGGAAGAGTGGTGACATCACAGGGAACAGTGGTGACATCTTTGGGGACAGTAGTGACATCACAACTGTCTGGTGAGATCACAGGGACTGTGATGACATCAATTGGACAGCTGTGACATCATTGGGAACACCAGTGACATCACAGAGACAGCAGTGACATCACTGGGGATGTTGGGGATGTTTGGGGGCCTTTGGGAGGGCACCTGCCTGGGGGGTTTTCATGAGAGCAGGGACGACTCAGCACACCAATGTGATGATCAGAGAGCGCCGTTGATTGGAATCAAGCAGCAGTCTTTGATCCAGTTTTCTAACAATACTCTTCTATCAACTCTGTTTCTTTAACATTCTTTATGTCCTTTCCCACTCTGAGAGCCGGTACTGAGACCCTGTTTTCTATACCTAGTTTGCTGCTGTTTCTCTCGGTAGATCTTTCGCATCCTGGTACCATCAGAAGGCCATCAGAACAACATTTTCACAATTGCAACATATCCTCCATATTAGCATTATAAATCCCTACCCCTGCCCTTCCACACGGCACCCAGCACACCCCAAAAAGTGCTGGGACCGCCCTAAACCGATGGGAAAGGGGTGGGAGAGGTCAGAGGGGTGGGGAGGGCAGCGGGGCTTTGGTTTCCTGTCCCCTCCTCCGTGTGACAGCATCATGTCCCCACCCTCGGGTCTGTGTCCCCAGCCCTGCGCCCCCCCGGCTCTACCGGGACATGGAGGACCAGGTTGGCTCCATGGGCTGAGACTGATGGGCTGAGCGGGGACTGCGGGGAGCCCCCCATGTCCCCGGGGTGAAGGGACTGGGGGGTCATGTCCGCTGGGCCTCCCCAGCTTGGTGGGGGACAGGAACTCCAGGGGGTGGTGCTGGGGCGGGATGATGCCACCCCTCGGGTTCCCAGGAGCTGCTCAGGGTGGGGAAACTGAGGCACAGATTGAGGGAGGAGGGGCTGGGGGGGCTTTTCTCGAGGCTGTGGTTGGCTGCTGTGCCACCCCCATGCTAGGACCACCAAAAGAGGGAGCAGAGGGATTTTGGGGGGCACCCAGTTCCTCCTGCTCCTGTGCAGGGGGGTCTGCAGCAGTTTGGGATGGTCTAACCAGGAGGCTTTGCCCCAGGACACCCTGCCTCGGGGTCTGGGGGTGAGGGATCTGCTGTTGCCTCACGAGGTCGGTACCATAATAAACAGTTGTCACCGTGTATATAGAGATCAAATCAGAAGGCGGGGACTTGTTTTGGGAACAAGGCAGAGTCTTACATGAAGTATAAAAGGACGAGACTTCCTGAAAATCTGGGAAGTTTTTAGGAAAGATCATCTTGGTTTCCAGGCCCCTCCAAATGGGTCAAATGAATAACAGGGACTGTAGTGACAGTGATTATAGTCTTTCATGCATTTCTGTGAACTGTTGTACTAATGTTTGTAACCCAAAGTATTATAAAGCTCATCAGGGAGACTTGCTGGAAATTTCAACAAGTCACAGAAGAGGGGAATGTTGGGAAAATCTTTACAAAAACTCTAAACCAAATCCTAACACTAACCCTAACCCTAACTCTAACCCTAACCCTAAATCCTAACCCTAACCCAAACCCATAACCCTAACCTCTAACCATAAACCCTAATCCTAAACCCTAATCCTAACCCTAACCCAAACCCCGAGTAAGCCTAACCCTAACTCTAACCCTAAACCCTAACACTAACCCTAAGCCTAAACCCTAAGCCTAAACCCTAACTCTAACCCTTACCTCAACCCTAACCCTTACCTGAAGCCTAACCCTAACCCCAACCCTTATCCCCTTACCCGTAACCCTAACCCGTACCCCTAGCTGTGGAGTGCTAATTAATAAAAAGCACCATGAACAAACCCTACTAACAGGCCTCAGTCTGTCTGAGCAAGAGGCCTGCCTGCTGCCTGTGGGAAAAGTACTGGTATTGATAACAGGCTACAAGAATGTAAACTATTGAGATAATAAGGAGGAGCTTTTGGAGAAAGACAATGATTTCATATCACGTGCACAGATGCACGTACCCAATGGAAAGGGTGTTAGTGATACATGTTTGGCTCATGATTTACAGCATTTAACCAATAGTTTGAAGGTGTTCAAGCGCAGCAGGGCTCTGAAGATATATCAGAGACTGAGTTATGTAAATAAAGTGGAACACCTGCTTAAATCATATTGGTTTATGTGCGTTTGTTCACCGTGAGCTCCTCTGCCCATAGCCATCCAGCACCTTGGGGAGTGACCTGGGGGGCCTGGGACTGAAAACCCCTCGGGGTTGTAAAATGCCTTGAGACAACACCTTCCCAGGGCACACAGAGCCGGCAGGAGCCCAGGCTGAGTTGAGCAAACAAAGCCACTCCTGGTTCTTTGAAGGTTGAAATCACCTAAAGCCGGGGAAGGGCAAACGGGGCTTGACTTTGTTGGGAGGGAACTGCCCCAAATGGGGCATTTGGCACTCCCCAGTCCCCAGCCTGAGCAGGAACTCACTTGGTTTGCACAGACTCGGCTGCTGCGATGGAGCTGCTGCAGCAGAGAGTGGAGGGAGGCACCAGGAGAACCAGCTCCTCTTTTGGGGAGGTTGTTTCAAAGCTGTGCTGGAGTTCAGTGTGTGAGGGCACTAAATCAGTTCCAAAAGCCACGGGGGAGTCTTGAAGACCACCCTGCAAGGCCGGAGTAACTTTTGTTTGATTATTGTATCCCTTGGGGTGAATTAAAGTAAAACCATCCTGGCTGATCAGTGTTTGCAGAGAGAGCGAGCATTTCTTTGGGAACAGTTGGGCTGCACAGGAAAACAGGGTTGGAGCCCTTTGGGTTGTAATACAGCCACCGAGGGAAATGTGGGAGGGAAAAGAGAGAAAGAGAGAGAAGAGAATCAAAGTCCCAGTCGCCCCTCAGAGGGCTCTGCCCAAGCTGGTTGTTGTCCCCGGGGTCCTGGTGCGTCGGGGAGTGCTGGGGGAGAGAAGCCCCCGCAGCACAACATGGGGTGGGTTTCTGTCCCCTCCCAAACCCTCCTGGGGC
>NW_020957335.1:3912-6230 GCF_003031625.1 Empidonax traillii | reverse complement strand
CTCCCCCTGGGCTGGTTTGGCCTTTCTAGAGGCGACTTTGCAGCAGATCCCTGTGGATTTGTGCTCCTGGGAATGCTCCAACACCGCAGGAAACATCTGCGATGGCACCGAGGCTTCTCTGGCCAAAAGGAGGATTTTAAGGAAGAAATCTCTTTGCCAGGATTCCAGCATGATCCCAGTTGCTCACAGACACTCCCAGTCACTCCCAGTGTGGTCCCAGTGGCTCCCACTATGATCCCAGTCACCTCCAGCATGATCCTACTTTGCTCCCAGTATATCCCATTTGCACCAGCATGGTCCCAACTGCCCTCAGAATGCTCCCAGTCACTCCCAGTAAGACCCCAGTCACCCTCACTGTGGGCCCAGTTGTCCCCAGCATGGGCCAAGCTGCTCCCAGTTGCCTCCAGCACAGATCCAGTCGATCCAAGTATGGTCCCAGTCTTCCCCCAGCGGGTCCCAGTCAATCCCAGTTGCCCCTTGTAGATCCAGTCACTCCCAGTTGCTCCCACGTGCCCCTTGCATGGTCCAAGTTATTCCCAGTGTGGTCCCACTCACTCCCAGTTGCTCCCAGTAGCTTCCAGCATGATCCCAGTTGCTCACAGCCACTCCCAGTCACCCCCAGTGTGGTCCTAGTCACTCCCAGTATGATCCCAGTCACCTCCAGCGTGATCCCACTTGCTCCCAGTATATCCCAGTTGGGCCAACATGGTCCCAGCTGCCCTCAGAATGCTCCCAGTCACTCCCAGTATAACCCCAGCAACCTTCACTGTGGGCTCAGTTGCACTCAAGATGGTTCCAGTTGTGCCCAGCATGGTCCCAGTTGCTCCCAGTTGCTCCCAGTGGGATCCTAAGAGCTCCCAGTAGCCCATAGCATAGAACCAGCTGCTCCCAGTATGATCCTAGTCTTATCCCAGTATGATCCCAGTGTGAGTCCAGTCACCCCCAGTATGATCCCCGGAACTTCCAGACACTTCCAGTACAAAGCCAGTTTGATCCCAGTCATCCCCGGTATGGCTGCAGTCCCTCCTACACACTCCCAGTATTAATGCAGTCACTCCCAGTATGACCCCAGTATGACCCCAGTAGGGGCCCAGGTGCTCCCAGTATGATCCCAGTTGCCCCTGTTCTGGTTATTGGGGCGCAGCTTCCCAGTTCTCCCCAGTCCCGGTTATTGGGGAGCACTGGGGAGGTTTGGAGGATCCCAAGGGGTGGAGCCGAGTTTGGGGGGGCAGAACCGGCCCTGGGATGGATCAGGAATGGGGACCCCCCTGTGTTCCCCCCGTGTCACCCGCTCTGGGGCGCTTTGGGAGGGCACTTACCCCTCAATAGGCACCCAGCTCACCCCAAAAGGTGCTGGGACCCCCCAGAACCTCCCCACAGCCCCTCAAGGACCCCCAAACACACTCAAAGCCCACCCAGGACCCCACCCAACCCCTTTTCTGGGTGGGCTTCTCTGGGCACTGGTGGTGCTGGGAGCCCCCCCAGCTTTGGGCGAGGAGCTTTCGGGTGAGCGGGGGGTGGGAAGGGGAAGGTCGGTGGGAAAAGGAGGGTCAGAGGGGATAAAAGGGGTGGTGGAACACGAGATTGAGTGGGAAGGGAGTGGGACCCCCCAGAAGTAGAGGGGGAGGGGCACTGAGGTTAATGGGAAATGGGTGGGAGAGCTGAGAGGAGTGGGGAAAGGGCAGGGAGGAACCCCCAAACTGAGCATGAGGGGGTTGGGGACTGGGGGGATGATGTGGAAGGAGTGGGAGAGTGGGAAAAATGTGGGGTTTGGGACCCCTAGAATGATATGGCAGGGGCTGTGGATTGAGAAGACCATGGAACAGTGGAAGGAACAGGTAGAAGAGTGAAAAGGGGGGGTGGACTGGCAGATCCAAGAGTCCCATGGGGGTCTTTGGGCACAGGGGGGCTGGGAAAGGGGGGTGGCCTCCCTGAGCTCCCAACTGACTGTGGAGTGCTGGGGCTGCTGAATCCAATCTAAGCCTTGGGTTATGCCAACACTTTCAGTTTAGAGGAATTACAGAGGTGGGACTGAACCACTTTTGTCCCCCAGGGTTTAATGACGGCAAATCAGATCTATTGATAGAAATTAATTATTTAGGGTTACAAATGATCAGACAAAAGATCTCCATCAGAATTATTTACTGCACAATAGAAACACTAAAACTACCAGTAGGACAGCATAAGATAGGACAGTGCTCTACACTAAAGCAATTGTTGAAGCAATTCTACTCAAGCTGGCACCAAAGCAAGAATTATGAATTAGAGAGGGATGGAACTCCCCCAGACCAACGCTCGGGGGGAGATCTCTGCTCTCA
>NW_020957335.1:0-1062 GCF_003031625.1 Empidonax traillii | reverse complement strand
TTGGGGACATTTGGGGGGGCTTTTGGAGGCAATGGGTGATTACTGGGGGATACTGGGACACACTGGAGGGAACCAGGGGGCACTGGGAGGGACTGGGGGGTTATTAAGGGATGCTGGGAGGGCTCTGGGAGGGAACTGGGAGGGAACTGGGACACACTTGGGTACACTTGCAGAGGGCTGGGGAGTTACTCAGGAATTACCAGGACACACGGGAGGACACTGGGAGGTTACTGGGCCATACTGGGGGTTACTGGGTGCTCACTGGAGAATCATTGGGCCATACTGGGGGGCAGTGGGAGGTCACTGGGAAACACTGGGTGGTCATTGGGGGGGTTACTGGGCCATACTGAGAGCCACTGGGAGGTCACTGGGTTATACTGAGGGCACTGGGATCCCCTTACCGGATGTGGTTCATCTCCCTCACAAGACTTTGGGTGGCACCGGCAGGACCCCCCACCCTGAGAGCGGCGGAATCCCTTGAACCCCACTGAAATACTTTAGGGGAACCCGCTTCCTGCGGGGTCTCTGTGTGCTGAGTTTTGGGGGTCTCTGGGGTTCGGGGGGAGCATCAGGACCCGCTTTCCCTGCGGTCGGTCCGCCGAGCCGGCAGGGGGCGCTGTGGCACGAGCTGCAATGGCGCCGCCGCGCAAAGCCTAATGGGAGTTGAAGTAAGCTGCGCAGTGCAGCCATGGCGTTTAAACAGCCCCTCCTCCCCGGGAGGGTTCCAAGGCCCCCAGCCCTTTCAGGGACCCCCTAAACCCCTTCAGGCACCCTCACCCTCCCCTCTGAGCGCCCTCAGGACACCAAATTCCCTCCGCGACTCCCCGAGAGCTCCTCACGCACCTCAAAACCTCCTCGGGAATCCCCGAGCCCCTCCTCTCCACTCTGCCGAGCCCTCCAGCCTTCCCGCCCACAGCCGCGCTCCCCGCAGCCCCCGAGCGCATCCCCAGCCCCGCCGCAGCCCCCGCAAGGTCTCACAATGCTGAGCACGTTTCGTTGTCGCCGCCATCACTTTCCCGGCAGCCACCGCGGGGCTGTGCGCGCGCCCCGCCGGCAGAGACC
>NW_020957334.1:41148-42994 GCF_003031625.1 Empidonax traillii | reverse complement strand
TAATTCTAATTCTTAACAGAGCAAGGGGCAATGCTTGTGGCCACTGGATTTTTGCTTCTTGACAAATTTTCTTTAATTGATTTTTCAAAGTCTGATTCATTTTCTCTACCTGTCCGCTAGATTGTGGTCTCCATGGAGTGTGGAGATTCCATGTTATTCCTAACACTGTGGCTAAATCCTGTACGACTCCTGCAATGAAATGTGGCCCCCTATCTGAGGACAACCCTAAAGGTACTCCAAACCTCGGAATGATTTCTTTTAGGAGGGTTTTCACTACTTCCTTTGCTTGATTAGTTCTACATGGGAAAGCTTCTGGCCATCCTGAGAAAGTACATACGTACACTAGTAAGTACTTGTATGTTTGAGCTTTTGGTAATTCTGAGAAATCTACTTGCCAATAATCTCCTGGAAGTTGCCCAATTTGAAGTTTCCCCATTTGTACCTGTTTTCTAACTATAGGGTTATTTTTAATGCAGGCCGGGCAGGTTGCATTTACCCTTTTTGCTAATGTTAACATCTGATTTGAGAAAATCTGCTGTTTTAGAAATTTTACCAAAGCCTCTGCACCCCAATGGCACTTACCATGTTCAACTTCAAGTACTGTCTTCATTATTCTGATTGGCAGTATTACCTGACCAGTAGGGCTGATATACCATCCTTGCACATTTTTCCTTGCTTCCATCATTTGGGCCAATTTCTCATCTTCTGGTGTATAATGGGGTTTGTCTTCCATGTGCATCGCTGCTGGATTATCACGAGTTGGTAATAAAGCCATTTGAGTCCAAATTCCTGTAGCTACCCGCCGAGTTGCCTGATCTGCCAGTCTGTTCCCTTGAGACTCGGGTCCTGAATCAGGCTGGTGTCCTTTTACATGCATTATCGCTACGGCTGCTGGTTGATGTATGACTTCCAGGAGTTGTAGTATTTCGTCCCGGTGCTTTATGGCTGAGCCTTGGGAAGTGAGTAGCCCTCTTTCCTTCCAGAGTGCCCCATGTACATGGACTACTCCAAAGGCATATTTAGAGTCAGTCCATATGTTCACCCTTTTTCCTTGACTCAGAGTCAGGGCTCTCACTAGCGCCCAAATCTCAGCTTTTTGTGCAGATGTTCCTGGGGACAGTGCTTTTGCTTCTACAATCCCCTGTGAAGTAACCACCGCGTACCCAGCATACCTGGTTCCGTTTTCCACAAAACTTGATCCGTCTGTGAATAGTTCCCAATCCGGATTTTCCAGCGGTTCATCCTTCAGGTCCTCCCGACTTGCATAGACCTGCTCGATAGTCTCCATGCAGTCATGTTCCAGGACTCCTTCTTCCTGTGTGGACCTGAGAAACTCAGCCGGATTGAGATGGTTAGTGACTTTTAATTCAATGTCATCCTGTTCTCTGAGCAGGGCCTGGTATTGCAACATTCTGCTAGAGGAGAGCCAATGCCCTCCTTTCTGTTCCAGAACTGCAATAACCATATGTGGTACGTACACTGTGATGTGCCTTCCCAGCGTCAGTTTACGTGCTTCTTGAATTAGTGTCACTGTGGCTGCCACCGCCCTCAGGCAACCAGGCCATCCCCCACTTACAGCGTCCAGTTGTTTTGAGAAGTACCCGACAGGTCTCTTCCACGGTCCCAATCGTTGGGTGAGTACTCCCAGAGCCAATCATTGTCTTTCACAGACATACAGCTGGAAATCTTTAGTTAAGTCGGGCAGTCCCAGGGCAGGTGCTTCCCGTAAGGCTTTCTTCAGAGTTTGGAACGCCTGTTCCTGTGCTGGTTTCCAGATTAACTGTGGCTCCTTTACAGCTTCGTACAGTGGTCTGGCCAGGAGTCCGAAATTAGGAATCCATAGGCG
>NW_020957334.1:36894-38734 GCF_003031625.1 Empidonax traillii | reverse complement strand
CATTAACCTCGGAGGGGAGGGTGACACAGCCCTCCTTTGTTCCCGGCGTTTCCCTTGCTCCCTTCCCCCCCTCCGAGTTCTTCTCGCTAATGGTGTTCTATTAAGGCGCTCTATTTCTTCATCGTCCATGGATGACTCTAGTGGAGGCATGGGTGGGGAAATCGCGCGTGTCGGGGGTACGGGTAGTGAGGCTGCACGCATCGGGGGTACAGGAGAAGCTGCAGGCACAGGGGGTGGGGGTGGGGTGTTTGGACGCATCGGCGGCGCAGTAGGAGTGAGGTTTGGGGATATCAGCAAAGTTACGTCCTCCTCAGGCTCTAGAGACCGCACTTTTCGTTCCTTGCATTTTACGCATTCATTTTGTGATACCTTTAATGCCAGCATCCCAGATCCCTTCAGCCACTCAGGCTTGTGTTTTAAATAGCAAAATAAATCCAGATATGAAATTTCCTCCCACCTCCTATTGTCTCTCAGATATTGCATTAAAGGAGCCATTATTTTTAATGTTATCGCGCCGTTTTTTGGCCATCGCACCCCCACAGTATCATACTGGGGCCACACATTATTACAGTAATTGATTAACTGTTTCTTACTCAGTTCCTGCCCAAAATTTTCGTCCTTCCAATGCTTTAATATGCAACCGAGCGGGGAATCGTCCGGGATTTCGGAACACGGTAACGCTTTAGAGGTTTTGAAAGACATCATATTTACAACAACGCGAAACACGTACGTGAACTACGGATACCACAAGCCGCTGCGAGACCGGATTTTTACGACTCGCCGGCCGGAAACCACCGTCTTTGCTGCAGCCTTTTGCGGCGTTTTACGGTTAACTTGCCGAGCTCTGCTGTTTACAGTGACTGTCGGCTCTGTGCAGTTTCTGCTGCGCTCACGGCCGGCGCCGCACGCGACCACAACCAACGCCGCCGAACTCCACCGCTCACGGCAAGATCCCGGCTCAGCGCCGCGCTCTGCCGCGTTCAACGACACAGCTACCACAACCACTCCCGCCGAGTCCCGTCCCCCCACGGCAAGATGTCGGCTCAGCGCCGTCCTCCGCCGCGTCCAACGACACAACTATCACAGCCGATTCCTGCCAAATTTCATTCGGCGCCGCTTTCGCAACGATACAGCAACCACAACCAATTTTTGCCGAATTTCATTCGGCGCCGCTTTTGCCGAGTCTAACGATACGGCTACCACAACCAATTTTTGTCGAATTTCATTCGGCGCCACTTTTGCCGAGTCTAACGAAACGGCTACCACAACCAATTTTGCCGAATTTCATTCGGCGCCACTTTTGCCGAGTCTAACGAAACGGCTACCACAACCAATTTGCCGATTTTACCCCTCTCGGCAAATGCTAGCTCCACGCAGCTTCCGCTTGCGACTTACAGCTAGCGCCTAGGCTTCCCCAATTCCTCTTTTCACCCAGCCCAGCGGGTATACACAGTCCCGTCTAACAGGTAGGCTTTTACCACTGCTATTAGGATAAAGCACCTCCGGGCTTACCTCGTGGTCGTCCGACGGGGCGCGGGGTTGGTCACAGGAAGATGTTCTCCCCAGAAAATCGTCTGGTTTGCCGGCGTGGAGTAGATCCGCTTGTGGTCCGCCCCAGCGACCCCTGGAGGTCCCTTCGTGGTCGCCAGAAAACTGCTGCCCGTAATGAGGACACAAACCAACAGAGTGTTAGTTTATGCGGTGCTTTATTCCAGGGCCCGGGATTCCTGTGGACTCGTGTGCCAAGACAGGTACCCAAAGACCCACATTTTGAACGCTTCTTATATACTATTTTCCAAGCAAGGTTACATGATTGGTTTTACATTTCACAGAAGACATA